>NC_025700.1:2042981-2052551 GCF_000633955.1 Camelina sativa
GATCCAGCCTCGGATTTGATGACACCGTGACCCAATATTCCGGTTCGTTTCTTAATTTCGTTAGAGACGAGGGATCTTAGCTCTTGTGCAGCCAAGGATTCGGAGGAAGATGGAGGAAAGAAGACAATGGCGTTTGTGAAGAGAAGCTTGAGGTCTCTGTAAAAAGAGAGACTTGAAGAAAGGTAAGATCCTTTCTCCAACTTCTTCTCTATTGTCTTGATGTCCAAATGCTGCCTTATAACCCTCTTGTAATCCTTTGTCTCCTGCGACATAACAGAGATGAAAAGTATGAGACCACCTTACGCAATAGGCTTCCAGAAGGCCATCTAAAGCCCAAAAACTGTCTAGCTTAAAGAAAGCGGCTGGAAAAGTCAATATGTTGACCAAATCTTGAAAGACACGACAAAGTCATGCTTCAACGGGATGCTGCCAGGTGTCCAAAATGGTAAATGGGTGAAAGTAGGAAAACAAATTTCTCTGTTGGACGAAAAATTTCAGTATTTTTGTAACAAGTAACAACGAATAAAGTCAAAATAAGGGATCCCAATTTTAAGTACTAACATTTAAAGATCAAATACACACGAAAACATCGATACGGTATATATAAACGAGATATTTACTACCATATGAAGAATTATTTCATACTATAACAATAAGAACCAATAAAGCGTAATTATAAAATGTGGAAAAGGTGATGATCGAAAAAAAAAAGTGAAAGTTCTTATCAATTTTTTTTTTTAGACGGAGTGGTCCCTACCAAATTGGACAATGTGTGGATAAATTTAACAAAATATTATTGGTCGTCCTTGAAAATTCTTTAGGGGGAAGAAGGAGAAAAAAGTTTAACAAAAATTATTTACATTAAAACATATAGAAAAATAATGCTGCCAAAAGATCAAAAACATAGAAAGATATAATGAGAGTTTAAACTAATGCATAGCCAATCATTCTTTCTTACTTGAAACAAAATAAGTTTTTGGCTAGAAATAAGTTAACAAGTTCCTACCAAAAGAAACATACATTTTGTTGAACAAAAAAAAAGAAACATACATTTTAGCTGGAGTATAAAAAAAACACATTAGGTTTGACTATATATAGGCCTAAATATATGCTACGTATAATGTAGATACTTCTTTTAGAGTAAAATTATCTTCTAAATACTCTATTATAAGTCTTATTAAGAAAGCAATATTACAGTATTAATACTATGCAATAGTAATACATAACATTTATTATGAAAATTTCCAGGCTAGCATAATTGTTGTAAAAAAAAGCAATAGTTTATAGTTATTACGCAATGTTTCAAATTAGATAACATAACGTTGGAAAACGACGACAAACAAACAAAACGTTGGGAAAAATTTGTAATTATACGTTTAATTATAAGAAAAAAGTAATTATGTGTTTTAACTTGTAATCCTTATTACCAAAATATATCTTTTTAAAATCGAGGAAATTAAGAAAATGCTAACCTGGCTCCTAAGACGGGATTCGAACACGGAACCACGAGGATGAGACCGGATCAGCTTAATGGTATCTATCAACGGCTGTGATTTATAGCCGGCCGATTTGATCTCACCGCCACCTCCGCCGCTTCTGTACTTCTTCTGTCCTTTCCTCTTTCCATGACCAGTGGACGTTCCCGATTCATCCAACTCTCCCGAGTTGCTCATTTCCGATCTTTTACTAACCGTTTTTTCTTCCTCCTCCTCCTTCGGCGCCGCCGCCTTGTTAACCGGATCGGGATCTGAATAAGCCTCAACCCTTTTATCACCGTCGTGATCGGCGACTTTATCGACGGAGGCTGTAGAGTTGGACTCGTTCATCGACCTATTGTCGTCCCGGTCAGACTCCGTCGTTTCCCGGTTAAGCTTCGCCGGTTTAGTTTCGTCGTTTCCCAGATCTGGTTTATTGTCTCCATCATCTCCGTCTTTCTCCTCCTCCTCTAATTTCTTAACTTTTAACTGAAGCGACCTAATCAAAATAACAACAACAAAAAAAAGTTTAAAAATCGTAAAATATTAAAAAGAAAAAAGAAAAAAAATCAGATCCAGCGGCGGAGAAATAGAGACTTCTCCGTACAATATAGAGTCGTCACGTCGTTGAACCTCTCGCCGGAGCTCTGCAACATGAAGACTCCGTAACTGGTCGAGCCAAGGTATTTCACCGACTTCATCATCCTCCGCCGCCGCCGCCACCACCGCTGCTTCTCTGTTTCCTTCACCGCCGTCGACGGAATCTTCGAACCTACGTTTGAGATCTTGATACCTAAGCCTGCAATTGATGGCGGAGGCGATGAGAGAATTCCGGGAACGAGACTGAACATCTTTAGCGACGGAGTCCCAATCGGTAAAAGCATGACGCTTAACGGCGCATGTTAACACCAACTCCTCCCACGTTCCCCATACTTGACTGATCTGATTGATATTACAGTTATCGTCTCCGTCTCCGATACGATTGTTATCAAATCCACTACAACTGTTAATATTGTTAGTATCGTCGTCGTCGTTCATGCCGTTCGATATCACTGTTTCTTGTTCTTCTTCCTCCTCTCTATAACAACAACACGCTCGCTCGCTCGCAGTTTTTAGGGATTTTCTTTTATTTTTTTAATTTTTTTTTAATTTTTTTCTTTTTCTCTTATCACTTTTGATTCGTATTTTGAAGCCTTTTTTGAAATATGAAAACTATATGATTAAGTTGTTTTAGGTCTTGTTCGCTAATATTTCTCCACTTCATATGGAAAATGAATCATGATATAGACCTACGTACTAGATTTTTCGCCTTTGCTTTTTTACCCATTCCGTGTGTTTATATTTATATTTACGGGTCGGGTCGGGTCAACCCAAACCTCGCTTCGTGTGCAACAACCGTCTACGGAGGGGAGCAAGGTCGAAAATATATTACAGAAATGCCCTTCATGGGTTACTAGAAATGGAATGTTCGTTTTATATCGATGTTTGTAAGTGTGAGGTTTGGGCATGGAATTTATCCGTTTCAATAAGACATGGGCCTTATCTTATGAGTCATATATGGGCCTTATCTGGGGGGAGATTTGGACCCAGGTGAGGTCACCTACAAAAATAATAGTAAAATATTATTAAAAAGGTCTATGAATCAAATATTCGCATTTAGTACATTCATACACGAACGTTTGTTTGTGTGATACAGAGTTACAGACAGGTCTTGATGGGGTTGATGACATGATTTTTAAAACTTTTAAAGTTAAACCTATCATTAAATTAATGAAATACTTTATAGTTCACATTCACACGCAAAAGATAAAAGGGTATGTGAAAGGATATTATTTTGATAAACTTTACAAGAATAAGAAACTCGTGAGACCAACCCTTGCACTTGCAAGGCGAGACGGGTCAAAGAAGCCTAAAAAACGTGGACGGATTGACTCCAGCGCAAAAGATGACGAATCAAGTCCTGAGCCTTAACATGGAAGTATTGAACTCATATTGAAACCAAGAATCTCGTATTGCTTTTACTAGGAGGATGACTATAGGAGGTGTCTAGACTAGTCATCCTTGCACGGTCATGTCAAGACTCTGTGTCTTCGAGAGAAGAGGATGCCGTAAGCGTCAAGGAGGTCAAGTTCCTTTCTCGACATGATTTTGGTTGTTTAAGGATGACCATCCTTAATTGTATGTTTGTCTTGAACCCCTGCCCACTGGACTGACCATGACGAAGAGGACTAGGATGTGTTCCAACAATCAGTTCCATGTCGTAGAAACCTCTTCTCTTGGTTTCTAACAAGTCGGTAGCAGGATCCAGCGACTCCCATAATCCTCTTATGTTTACTCTGCGTTGTATGCGATAGTTCATTGAGGACCAATCAAAACAAATCAATGGATGGCTTGAACGGACGAGTAGGTAGGTTGACTTGTCTACATAAAAGTCAAGGATAAATATTACGGTGTCTCAATTTGAGAAAGACCTTTACTTTACTACTTTGCCATTGTTGTTTTTAGCGGAAGAACCAAAATGAAAACTCTGAAGAGAAAAATTTAGATTCAAACTCGTTTGTTTCTCTAAAAGTGGCAAAAGATACCACATTCAAATGGAAGAGATGGCTGGTTTCATAAAAGAGAGAACCTTGACCAACCACAGTCAGGGATCAACTTAGCGTTTCAAGCGCATAAAGTTATCGAGCCACTCCATGTTTACACTCTTTGGCCGCTCTAGTGGCAGTCCAAGAGCCCGATCCCATATCAGCTGAAACGGGAAAGAGAAAACAGCATCATAATAATGAGTGTGAGTTTATTTCCATGGATATCTGTATTAAAAGAGAATTGTCGACAGCGAGAATGTATGTCTGTGTGTACCTGTGAGCAGATGCCGAGACTCCTTGAGACGCCAAAAAGCACAGTGTAGTATCTAAATTTGAAAGAAATGCCACTCTATTACAACCAAGATTCAGCAAAAGAAGGTCCAATGTTAGTCACACTTAAGTGATAACGATGGAATTCGTACCTTGCTTCGGTTAGACCATAGTAGTTCAGTAGCACTCCGCTATGAGCATCAACGTTAGGCCACGGGTTCTTGACCTGCAACAGCGATTCCAAGATTCATAAGAAAATCAGAAATCTGGTAGCACATGAATGATAATGTTAATAATACCTTTCCCAGCTCAGTTAGAATAGGAGGCACCACTTCATAAAGCTTTGAGACCTATCGAGTTGAATGATTTGTGAGCCAGTACAAATTTAAGAGCAACACATAAGATTAGGGGAAAAAAACTCACCAGCTGAAAAAGAGGATCATCAGGTAAATGTTTCAAGGCAAACTCTCTTTGGCATACATATCTTGGATCCGTTTTACGCAAAACACCGTGGCCATATCCTGGAACAACCTGCAAAATATATGTTTATTTAAAGTTTCCTGGCAACATTCACAGGCAAACCACAAAATCAAAACAAACAGTCTAATTCTTTCAAGTCAGAGCATGTTAGCTAAACAATAGCTTCAAAAGGCTAAGCAGAGCAGAATTAATTTACCTTGCCACTGTTTAACGTTTTCCAAACATAATCTTTCAGCTGTTCCTTTGAAATAGTTTCTCCACATTCTTCGACAACTGATTTGATCCACAACAAAACTTCCTTCAACAAGACCATGGGAAAAACAAAAGACAAGAAAACAGACTAAGATTTCAAAATTCTTAGTTGAACATTATAAATTTAGCAGCTTACAAGAGTCATTCTTGGAACCCTGTTACATACACTTGTTGGTTTGAACAAGAGAATTATCATTTAGGAGATATATAAGATATTAAGATGGGTACCTGATTTGCTAAACCATGGAGTGGCCCAGCTAAACCATTTAACGCAGCTGCAAATGAAAGATATGGATCCGAAAGTGCACTCCCAACCTTAATAAAGAAATATCAAAAGCCAAAAACAGAACCATCAGAAATGTATAAATTCAAAACATCTGATATATGTACAAACTAAAAGTGGAACACTATCATGCATCAAGACCAAAACAAAATTCACTTGATGGCAAGATAATGTAGCAACACATACCAGGTGACCAGCGTGAACACTAACATTTCCACCTTCATGATCACTAAACCAACAATAGTAGAACAAAAAAACCATAATACACATTAAATCTTTTAGCTTATTAATTATGTTTTGAGACATGTTGAAACAGAGAGAACCAGAAGAAACCTGTGGATAGTGACATAAAGCCTCATGAGCTCTTTCATCTGAGGACTATCATATCCCAGCATGTGTGAAAAATTTCCACCATAATCCAAAGAATCATCTAATGGAATTATGCTACTATCCTTGTACATCCTGCAATGCTAATTAGAATGCTAATTTAAGAAGAGTAATAAGTAACAAGTCCCGAAGAAGGCATTGGGAAAGGGCATAAAAGCTTACCTCCGATAAACGTATGAAGCTACAACGGGGACACGAGCAATCAAGTTTAAGGCATCCTCATAGGTTGGCTCCCAGAACCTGCAAAGGAAAACTCAGTTTATCTGATGCCTGCTACTAAAAGGCAATCAAGAAACAAACCGAAACTTGAAAGTTTATACTTTGACTTATGAACATCACCCTGCTCATATGCCTTCTGAAACTCACTTTCAACCTGAATAACAACTCAACAAGATAAGATCATCGCAAAATTAGTAAATTTTAAGAGTTACAAATACCAATCTAGTATATAACAGAGCCATCCACCTGAAGGGCCATAACACCGCTAGCAAATTGAGTCATTGGATGAGATGTCGAAGGCAGAGCATCTATAGCTTTGTAAACATAATCTGCAATGTAAAACTCAAGTATAAACTAGAGTTATGTTTGCAACAAACATAATCTGTATTTTCCTAAGTACTGATGGATCATTAAATTGAGATAAAGAAATAAAAACAGAGTCTAGAGGTGAACTACAAACCTGGAACAGCAGCACGATGAGCCAACTCTTTTGACAAAGCATTGACTTGCTCTTTGCTTGGCACCTGTATATCGAAAAGAGGGAAAACTATACTTCAGGATCATTCATGGTACATTACCATAAACCATACTAAAATGTTGAGATAATTCAACCTTCCCAGTTAAAAGAAGCCACAGAAGACCCTCAGGCAAAGGCTCTTCTCCAGATTGAGCTGAAGGTAATACTTTCTGGCATTCAGGAATTGACATGCCCCTAAAGCGTATTCCCTGTAATAAAATATAAGATCATTACAATAACGCTTAAGATACTGACCAGACAGTTATCTTTATGAACAAAAGTATATTGATACCTCATCTGCATCAAGCAATGAGGTTTCCCAAAGTAATCCAGTCATCCCTCTCATTCCACCAAGTACCTTCACAAATACCACATTAAAAACGGAGTACTATATCTTAAAAGAGAAAGCCTTCATAATGAAACAGAGCGGATAAAGATCATTAGATCCATACCATATCAACAGTAATGTTCCCCAATTGAACCTTTCCATGTTCTGATTTCAGTTTCTTCAAACGGTCCTGAAATTGGAAGTTGCATATGAGAAAAGACAATAACTAGACTAGAACAAAGACAAGAGATTCACTGCATTTGATATGTCCTAAACTTAGAAACAATGTCATTCACTAGAACCAGAAGTATACAAGTTCAATTTTAAAGACAATGATGTAGAACCTTACCTGTTGTTCTGGGATTATCTCTCGCATCTGCGACTTCAAGTCCTGCATTGCCATCATATAAACAACATCAACACCAAATATTGAACTGCTACACACGAGAACGTGAAAACCTAAAAACTAACCAATTCAGAAGAGCTCTGCATCTGGAGCCATCTAGCGGAGTTGCTAAGTGAAGATTGTTGCACCTGCTTATACTAGATCTGATCACCAATCGATTCACATAAAACAAAACACAAACAAAAAGGGTGAAGCCAAATCTACTCACAGCTCGTGACCGAAGCCTTGAAATGGCTGATACGCCGCGATAAAACACCATCCTTTTAAAACGCACACCTGTCACCAATTTTTTTTCACATAAACATTGATCCGTTAATTAGGGCTATATCCAAGCGATAGAGATTGGCCAAATTAGAGAGGATTTACACATGAACGAGAGAGCGTGGAGAGAAGTTTACCAGAGATTCGAAATTTTAAACGTTCAGCCAAAAATTTAGAGATGTTCAGATATATCTGCAACTGCAACGTGACCAACAAGCGTCTCTGACTCTGACTGTGTTATCAGAGAGACTACAAAATACAACATAAGTAAACCAAAACACGGATTTTTCCTACTAAACCGTAATAATAAACCAATTGATTACAATGCGTAAAACCAAACCGATCGGGTTATATACGGTTAATTCCGTGACTCGCAAGATTCGAAGCAGCCGTAACGATTCTAAAGCCTAAAAACAAGGTCATGATAAAAAAAAATATATGTCTGCGCTTCAGTTAAGAAAAAAGTATTATTGGTTGTAGAAAACGTATATATTTTTGGTTTTAACATAAATTTCTAAAACACGGATTCTTCCTACTAAACCGGAATAATAAACCAATTAATTACAATGCACAAAACCAAACCGTTCGGGTTACATACGGTTAAGACCGTGACTCCCAAGAATCGAAGCAGCCGTAACGATACTAAAGGCTTAAAACAAGGTCATGATCAAAAATATGTCTGTTGTCTAAATTTTTAAAAAGAAAAAAAAGTAGCTGATTGGGTTATATAAAACGTATATTTTTGGTTTAACATAATTTTATTTTGTTGGATGATGTTAAAAATTGTCAAAATTTGTCAATCGAATAAAATTATTCAAGAAAAAGAAACTTCGTTATTATAATATTTTGGTCGAATGGGCGGTTTGATATTCTTCATCTCCATTAGTAACCTTTTCCATTCTTTGAAAATACTGTTGAATGATGTAATACAACTATTAACAATAATAAATGTAACTACTATAGTTCTTACTAAAACATTACATATTATATGACACTATTGATCATTATGTCATCCAAATATAAACTAATATATCAATGATTAAGATTGAAAAATATGACATCCAAAATTATTTTTTGGCAACGCTACGTATATTCCCATTACAACTCATTATAATCGTGTTACCATAACGTATTAAAAGCTTAAGGAAAAGATTAACATTTCCCTCCAAATTCTAATATATATGCTGAAGGATAAATGGGTTTATAGATAATAGATGCTTACCCTTTTTCCCTTTTTTTTTCATTGAGATGCTTTACCTTTCTTAACGTAATAACGTTGTATATATAAATACATCTTTTTGGTATTCAAAGTTTTGTGTGAAACCTTGAACTAATCTCTAAATTAAAGCAATTAAAACTTTATTCATTTTGTATATTAGAATCTATACTCTTTTAGAGTAATGTAAGAATCACTTATCTTTTTACTATTTCGTTTATTCATCTATTATCTATAAATTATGACTTATGAACAAACAAACAAATAAATTAATGATAATTATCATTCTCGCGTTTTTATACATAAACTTGCGCAGCGGCAGAGTCGATCACAAATACATCAAAGAATTATTAATACACGCTCGCGTGAGTACAACGTGTTACACCAATATTGAGTAGAGCTTTAACATGATCGGAGATCAAAACTCAAACTTTCTCTTGGCAAAATCATTCTACCAAGTTAAACTCATCACTACACTCTTTTTTTTGGCAAATGAAGTCAGTCTACCAAATTAAATCAAAGGGCACCAAAGAAAAAAACCAAACATGTGTACATATGTATAAGTTATGCGTATGTTCCTACCTATATGATGAATTGACGATCGTCGTCTCAACCATGTATATATGCCTCGTCGACCATGTCGCCTTGTTATGTCTCATATGGAAGAAATGATCAGATCATCAAAACCCATATATGACTCACGATTTGTAGAAGTCTTACATATCAGGGTAAGGTGTGACCGCGCGAGTTATTTATTGTTGTTGAAGATCAAACCATCGACTTGAGAATATGTTGTCTTCTTCATCAAGATCGATCAAACCATCTAAATCAAAGTAAGTATTGGCGTTCGAACTTGATCCCCATTCTTCCTTCACTACGTTGCTCCCTATT
>NC_025700.1:2059702-2062322 GCF_000633955.1 Camelina sativa
TGGAACAGAGCATAGAAGACGAGATCTGAATCGTAGGAATCGAATCGATATCTGAAGATCTCAGCAACGAAGATGAAGAAGATGAAGAGGTAGAAGAAGAAGAGGAAGAGGAAGATCCGGAGTTATCGGAAGCGAGGTGACGGAGGAGACGGTGAAGGTAAGGACTATCGAGGAGGAAATTGTCATCGGAGTTAACAGTTGGATCGACGAAACACCAATCTTCTTCGTCCTCTTCGTCGTCGTCATCGTTATCTCCATCGTCAACTCCTTCTTNAAGTTCTTGACATCGGTGTTGATGATCTCTGGTGCAAATATATGGATGATACGGATCTTAGGCTTGATCTTGGTTATTATTTGGGAATTCTTGTTCATGGGAACCAAAGTTTTTGAATAATCTCCGTAAAAGCTTTGATGAGGAAGATGATCTAGATCGTACTCAGGCTTCATTGAATTTCTCACCATTTAGACGGAAAAGGAAAGAAGATTTGGTTGTTTGTTGTTGTTTTTTGGTTGAGGTTTCTTGTTTTGTTTCAAGAAATAATATGCATATGTTGTGGAATATCTCTCTCTATATATACCCAAAAAAACAAAATGTGAATATGATAATAAAGTATGTAATTAAATACAATATTATTTGTTAGTTGGTCAAAAACATTTGTTAAGGACAAACTGAATAGGAAAATGAATAAGAAATATAAGACGAAATAGCTCTGTACCTGCCCTCCATTACACACATAACAAACAACTTGATATGTAAATAAATATCCAAGAGAATGATCTGTTTCTTTTACGCTATCGGAATAAAATGGGTTTTCTAATTTTCCAAATGATATATTAAAAATCAATTAGCTCTATAAATAAAGAAGTAAAAACATACATACGAGTAGATGGCGTGAGCAATGTTTTATTTTAATGACTATGAGGGGTTGACTTTAGCTCGTCGACTAATTAACCTTTGGATGTGAATTTGACTTTGTGTTTATTATACGAATTTGTTAAAAAATGTCGGCATATTTAATCTTACATGGCTTCTGAAAACAGGGTTTCTTCTAGTTTTGTACATACAATGATACTTATCTTTTTTTGTAAAGATGTTAAATAAATTAAAACATTCTTCTAGGTTAAGGTAAATTTTAATTTAAGGTGAATATGTAATTGTTTATTGTCTACACTAAACATCGTTTTTTAATTATTAGTTATATAGTCTAACTTAAGACTTTGGTTGATATTAGAAGTTTACATAGAGATTACATACAATAAAATTACAACCAAGAAAAAAAACAAAAAAAAAAATCAAATTCTATGTGATCAATAATAACAACCGGTGAATTTGCTGAATAACAAAAAAAAAACTAATAAATAATATAACCATCTATTCGAAAAAATTAGAAATTTAGGATTAAGGGTAGGGTAAATTACAATTTTGGGTTTTATGGTTTGAAGGTAGTGGTGGTTAGGGGTGGACGATGGTGGTGGTCCGACGGCTTCCACCGGTGGTTCGGCAGCTTCTGGCGGTGGTTCGGTGGCTTCCGGCGGTGTCCGGTGGTTAGAGGTGGTGTGATGTGATAGAAAGTGGTTTTTTAGGAAATAGAGGGGGTGTGGTTGGTGGTAGGGATAGATAAAGTGATAGTAGAGATAGATATAATAGGATTTATATAGGACCGACGTACTATTTCCCCCTCGGAACTATCATATCGTTCCAGTTTCCCATCGATTTTTGCCTTCTTACTAGTTCTCCTTCAGACTTATCTTCTCCGACTATTTCCCCCCGAATCCATACTTCTACGCCTATTTCCCCATCGAACTGGGATTACACGGTTTTGGTACAAAACTAGACAGAAAACAATCTCAAACCGGTATGAAACCAATTTATAACCCGAGAAACAAATACAACCCGACCCGACTTCTTCTTCTTCTATTTTAAATCGAGAAGAAGAACTAAGAACCCTAAAATCGAATTTGTAAAGAAAACCTCTCTCGATTTCTCTCAAAATAATGAGCAATGTCTCTGGATCTTCGAGCTCTTCGACAAATGTCCGCGAAAGAGGAAGAATTGTTGGTGTACCTAAGAGATGTTGGTGTGGAGAAGCAATTGTGGCCAAAACTTCCAAATCCGACCATAACCCAAATCGACGATACTTTCGTTGTGTGTATGCAGATAGTAATAAAGTAATGACAATCACGTTTATGGTCTACACTATTACTAACTCGGTTCTAAACGATAATAACAATCAATTGTCTATGGTCTAGCTTATGAATGACAATCACATTTTCAATCACATTAGAAACTGATACACTCTTAATCAAAACATAAAACATATCCAACCACACATACCTTTTGTCGATCAGACACCATAATGTAACCATCCCCATCACCTAATTCCAAGTCAATCTTCAGCCTATTCACAAGCCATGACCAATTATATGTGTTCTCAACTTGAACAACACACCAAGCTATTGGGTAAATAGCATTATTAGCATCTCTCCCTAAAGCAACCAGCAATTGTCCCTTGATCTTTTCTTTCAAGAAACAACCATCAACTCCTATCAGTGGTCTGCATGATTTTTTCCATGTTCTTCTAAGAACATCAAAGCAAACATAGAATCGCTTAAACACATC
>NC_025700.1:2066435-2068947 GCF_000633955.1 Camelina sativa
AGAAGAAGAATCGTGATCCATACGTTCGAGGAAATCGAGACCGCACTGGGGACATAAGAGAGGAGATGAATCGGAATCGGAGTCGGAGGAAGAGAGGAGGGAAAGACTCATGTCGCATTCGTGACACCAGTATGTTCGTCGTTCAGGCTCGCCGTGGACGGTGGTTGTTGTGGTGGTGGAAGACGACATTGAGAAGTGGTGGTGGTGGTTGCGATTGCGAGAGAGAAAGAGAAAGGGAAAAGGAGAAAACAAATGATAGTGGTTGTGGTTGAGTAGTAGTACTAGTGATAATGGGTTTATGATTGGTTTCAATTTCAATTCCTACAAAGGCCTTTTTTTTTTTTTTATTGTTTTGGACTTTTTTATAGATTATTAAATTTATAAAGAATGGGCCTACCAGTACCATTTTACTTGGCTTTATTCGCAAGGTTTGGTTGTGGGTCTATGTTTCTTAGGTCTTCTGGTCGTGTCATAAACTAATAAGTAGGTACCAACCCGAAATAAATCAATTTAAATAAAATATTATGAGTAAAATTATTATTTGAGATTTAAAATTTATTTGTATAAAATAAAATATGTAACTAAAGTTCTTTTTCGTTAATTCAAATTTGTGTTTATTTTTTGTAAAATACGTTTCATCCGTGAAATATTTGAACTTGAAAAAGAATTGTAAGCTAGTGCAGAAAGTTTTGATGTCTTTTTGTGTCTCTAAAAATCAAATTCACATATTTTATGTTTCACATTATTATCAATATCACTATACCATTAAATAGATGAAGTAATATTTTTGAACTAATAGATTTAATTAAACTAATCATAAGTTTAAAAATGCAATTAGAAAATAATAAAAGTGATAAATAAATGAATAATTTTTTTTCTTGTGAAATGTAATTTACTTTTAATAAGTAAATAGGTTACAAAAATGATAACTAAATATATTTTTCGATTTAATAGTTGATTAAATCTTTCATTTTTAAAAATTAATATAAAAAAACATTGGCTCATAATATTACAATAGCATATTTATGTAAATAACAATGAGAAGTAAGTGTATTTATTAGAAAGATACAGGAGTTCTGTGAGCGCGATACGTCAGTTTTTTTGTGAAAGTATTTCTCTATTAATATATAGGAGATAATTTGGTTAGATTACTCACATATCCTACTAACAATNCAAAAAAAAAAATCAAATTCTATGTGATCAATAATAACAACCGGTGAATTTGCTGAATAACAAAAAAAAAACTAATAAATAATATAACCATCTATTCGAAAAAATTAGAAATTTAGGATTAAGGGTAGGGTAAATTACAATTTTGGGTTTTATGGTTTGAAGGTAGTGGTGGTTAGGGGTGGACGATGGTGGTGGTCCGACGGCTTCCACCGGTGGTTCGGCAGCTTCTGGCGGTGGTTCGGTGGCTTCCGGCGGTGTCCGGTGGTTAGAGGTGGTGTGATGTGATAGAAAGTGGTTTTTTAGGAAATAGAGGGGGTGTGGTTGGTGGTAGGGATAGATAAAGTGATAGTAGAGATAGATATAATAGGATTTATATAGGACCGACGTACTATTTCCCCCTCGGAACTATCATATCGTTCCAGTTTCCCATCGATTTTTGCCTTCTTACTAGTTCTCCTTCAGACTTATCTTCTCCGACTATTTCCCCCCGAATCCATACTTCTACGCCTATTTCCCCATCGAACTGGGATTACACGGTTTTGGTACAAAACTAGACAGAAAACAATCTCAAACCGGTATGAAACCAATTTATAACCCGAGAAACAAATACAACCCGACCCGACTTCTTCTTCTTCTATTTTAAATCGAGAAGAAGAACTAAGAACCCTAAAATCGAATTTGTAAAGAAAACCTCTCTCGATTTCTCTCAAAATAATGAGCAATGTCTCTGGATCTTCGAGCTCTTCGACAAATGTCCGCGAAAGAGGAAGAATTGTTGGTGTACCTAAGAGATGTTGGTGTGGAGAAGCAATTGTGGCCAAAACTTCCAAATCCGACCATAACCCAAATCGACGATACTTTCGTTGTGTGTATGCAGATAGTAATAAAGTAATGACAATCACGTTTATGGTCTACACTATTACTAACTCGGTTCTAAACGATAATAACAATCAATTGTCTATGGTCTAGCTTATGAATGACAATCACATTTTCAATCACATTAGAAACTGATACACTCTTAATCAAAACATAAAACATATCCAACCACACATACCTTTTGTCGATCAGACACCATAATGTAACCATCCCCATCACCTAATTCCAAGTCAATCTTCAGCCTATTCACAAGCCATGACCAATTATATGTGTTCTCAACTTGAACAACACACCAAGCTATTGGGTAAATAGCATTATTAGCATCTCTCCCTAAAGCAACCAGCAATTGTCCCTTGATCTTTTCTTTCAAGAAACAACCATCAACTCCTATCAGTGGTCTGCATGATTTTTTCCATGTTCTTCTAAGAACATCAAAGCAAACATAGAATCGCTTAAACACATC
>NC_025700.1:2075485-2080637 GCF_000633955.1 Camelina sativa
AAAAAAAAAAAAAAAAAAAAGAAAAAAAGAGTTTATTTTCATTAGATCAAGAGAATCACCAATTTGTTTTTTTTTTGACAATGGTCGGCTATAGTGACAAACAATGAATTGTCGTATTGTTTTTTAGCTGCGGTTATTACAAATTTAAAATCGTAAAATTCTGATATATAGTAGGTCATTGTAACATCGAAACGAACAAGAACAACGTTTGGTTAGTATTGATATTATGGCAAATATCAAATGTGAGGTTAAACAGAGTCAATCAAATAGTTTATGACGAATNTTTGGTACAAAACTAGACAGAAAACAATCTCAAACCGGTATGAAACCAATTTATAACCCGAGAAACAAATACAACCCGACCCGACTTCTTCTTCTTCTATTTTAAATCGAGAAGAAGAACTAAGAACCCTAAAATCGAATTTGTAAAGAAAACCTCTCTCGATTTCTCTCAAAATAATGAGCAATGTCTCTGGATCTTCGAGCTCTTCGACAAATGTCCGCGAAAGAGGAAGAATTGTTGGTGTACCTAAGAGATGTTGGTGTGGAGAAGCAATTGTGGCCAAAACTTCCAAATCCGACCATAACCCAAATCGACGATACTTTCGTTGTGTGTATGCAGATAGTAATAAAGTAATGACAATCACGTTTATGGTCTACACTATTACTAACTCGGTTCTAAACGATAATAACAATCAATTGTCTATGGTCTAGCTTATGAATGACAATCACATTTTCAATCACATTAGAAACTGATACACTCTTAATCAAAACATAAAACATATCCAACCACACATACCTTTTGTCGATCAGACACCATAATGTAACCATCCCCATCACCTAATTCCAAGTCAATCTTCAGCCTATTCACAAGCCATGACCAATTATATGTGTTCTCAACTTGAACAACACACCAAGCTATTGGGTAAATAGCATTATTAGCATCTCTCCCTAAAGCAACCAGCAATTGTCCCTTGATCTTTTCTTTCAAGAAACAACCATCAACTCCTATCAGTGGTCTGCATGATTTTTTCCATGTTCTTCTAAGAACATCAAAGCAAACATAGAATCGCTTAAACACATCATGTCCAGCATCGTTCTTCACCGTATCAATCTCTACAACAGAACCTTGATTTGCTTCCAATATCTCAGCCCCACAGTCTCTGAGCCGTTCAAATTGAGTGTCATATTCAAGCTCTATCCATCCCAAAGCCTTTCTCCTAGCAGCTTGACATTGACCCCTAGTAACTGATATCTTCCACTTCTCCATTATTGTCTGTTCCATCTTCAAAGGCATGTAATATTCTGGTTCTTCTCTAATCTTATCAAGAAACAACCTAGCTATGACTGGGACCCTAAACATTTCACACTCTCCATTAGGTACACAAATATGCTTGTTCGTGTAGAGTGTAATCCAAAACATCGAGTCATTTTGAAGAGATGCGGCATACACTTTCCACATACATTTCCCTTTAGCACCAACACACTTAAAAATCGATTCTATCCCTATCATACTTGTATTGCTTCAGGTTACATCCGCTTGCCAGTGCATAGTCGAGAACACACTCTTTAAAAGCAATTCCATTGTAGAAGCTTTGCCTTTTGTACATCGAACCATCACCACGAACGATTCCACACCCCCTTCTCGCAGCACCACTACGATCACGTTCCTCATCCTCATCGTCGCTTTCTAGGTACACGTTATGGCGAATCGATTCCTCCGCATTCGTAAAATCTGTTGCCAACTTGTCTATATGAAATTCATCTTGATCCTCAGCTTCTTCATCGAAATCTACTCCAATAGGCGGAGTAGTAAAGGGAATTAACGCCATCGCAAGCGCCAAGAGAGAAGAATCGGGAAGAAGAAATCACAAAAAAAATCTTAGGGTTCATCGAGAGAGAAAGGAAAAAAATCGATTTGGGGATTTTTGTTTTTTAGGTTAAAATTAGGTTTAGTTATGTAATCGGGTTGTAATCGGTTAGTAATCCGGTTTAATAAGGTTTAATTTGGTTAATAAGATTTGTGGTTGGTTAATCAAAACAGTAAACCGTTTTTAACCAAAACGATGGGATGATAGATGAGAAGTTTAAGTTTGATGGGGAAATAGGCGTATAAGTATGGATTCGGGGGGAAATAGTCGGAGAAGATAAGTCCGAAGGAGAACTAGTAAGAAGGCAAAGATCGATGGGAAACTGGAACGATATGATAGTTCCGAGGGGAAAATAGTACGTTGGTCGTTAATATAGTATATAATGTATATTGTATAGAAAATATATGAGAGTAGTTAATTATTAAATTTTGGTTCTATAATAGAGGAGAGTTTTGCTCCAATGGTTTTCTCTATTTTTTCCTTAAAAAAAGAATATTCCAAATAGATTCTTTTTTTTTTACAATTAACACCTTTTATTTATAAAAATTGCAAACTAACCCATTTTACTTTAAATTTGTAACACTTTCATAAAATTATTATTTTTATTTAAATTAAATATTTATTATTATAAATAGCATTACGTCGTACAAAAGAATGGATTATACAAAAGCGGAATAATCAACAAGCTCCTCCTCCATCTACATCATTTGGTTCGTTTGGACAATATTTTAGCAATATTGGTGGATCCCAAAGTAATTTACCGGATTATTAAGTTATTAGTTTTTTGTATTAAAATAATTATTATGGATTGAATGAAAAATAAATATTATAATTTATAGAAATTATCTTTTCCAAATGGTAGTCTCAATATTTTAGACTAAATATTTAAACTTGAATTTTTATTATTAGTTTTTTAAAATAATTATTTTATTAAATTTGTATTATTAGTTCTTAAAATTTTTATTTTATTTATTTTGGTCATAAATAAAAGAAGTTAAAAATTAAGAAGATTATTTTGCAAATAAAATAGTTTATCTCTATTTATAGAGGAAAAAGTAGAGTTCCTCTAAAAATAGAAGAAAAAATAGCAATAGATGTGAAAATAGAGATTTATTAGACTAAAACTAATTTATAATAGAGTTTACAAGATAAAATAAAAGACACGACAGAAACTCGTCGCACGTGATATGTGGTACAACAGCGCACGTGGAAGGCTTTTTGGTCTGTTTTAATTACTGATTAGATTAATAATCCGAAACAGTGGCCACTAATCATACGGAGAGGTCAAACCATGTGTGGTTATCCAAACTAGTAGTAAAAAGAATTATTATACCTACATCAATTCGAGTTTTTTTTTTTGTTTGATTCACTACTTGAATGTTGTTGCATCAACAGATTTCAAGGTCAAATGTAACTATTTTAATTCCTAAAAATAGAACATAGTTTGACATTCTCGTGTTTCGATTATTATATAAAAATTTAAACGGTTTTGACATTTGTAAGCGTGTTAGCTGTAAGATACTTATTTGTAAAAAACAAAAGACATATTGTTTCAGCCATTAATTAAAGTTGATACGCGGGATTGTTGACTTAATCTTCTTATACCAGAGAAACAAATCTCCTTATAACTCTATAAGTCCTATAGTACAGTAGTACATGTTATGAATCATACACTACAACGTACCACCGTTGATCCAATTTCTTTGGATGCATATCATTTCAGTTTCACTTTCTGTACGAATCTTTTTCGCTGTGTAGTTGGTATTATTTACTTGGTGTGATTGTTGTGGCTACCTAACTATTATTAAGATGAAGATCAAATTATAATATAATTTGATCATAAACCTAAATTAAAAGAACAGAAAATTGCTTATAATTTACTTATGTTTAATCATTTCATAATTCGTACAAGTTAGATGTTCTCGACTAATACAAGGATTTTATGTGACAGTCCCCAAGACTCACAGCCCAAATTTGTTTATCTGCTCTTGTTTAATCTGAAATTAGGTCATAACCTCGGCGGTTAAATAATATTCCATTCGAGAATTGAAAACGTTAAACAATCATTACAGTGTAACGTTTCATCAATTTATTAATGCATCCAAGTAGATGATGATTCATCTAAGAAAAAAAAAAAAAAACGATTTGACTAAAACCATCAAACATTAAAAAAAAAAAAAAAAAAAAAAGAAGCAACAACTCTTGTTTCTGTGATATAAATCAAGAATCGATTAAAAAAAAAAGCCGAATCTGTAACTGTAAGTAAAATAAACAAAGAGCTGAGAATTATTAAAAAAAAAACACACAACTCGTTTTATTTTGATATCTGAAACCTTTTTTGCAAAAGTAGGTTCTGTTCTTACAATGGCGGCGTCGTCGTCGAGGAGTTGCTTCTCTCATCACCACCACCACCTTGGAGTTGGAGGATCTCTTCTCTTCTCATACCAATCCCAAGACCCGAAACAGTCCGAGCCAGATTCCTCTCCATCTCCCCAACTCCCAATCTCATCTGCTCATGACGACGAGCCAGTCTCCCCAACGCGTTTCTAATCCCAAGCCAATCGTCTTCCACATCATCACCATCAGCTGTAATCGTAGCCAGATCCGACAATCTGATCCTCTCTGAACCAACCTTGGTCGCCGTGGGTAGCTCGAACCGGCAAAGCGGACACGAGTTATGATCCGAGAGCCAAGGAACGATGCAGCCAGAGTGATATATATGGCTACACGGCAACCTCCGAGCAGATTCACCGACGACGAAATCATCCTTGCAGACGGCGCAGAGTAAACCGGGATCTGAACCGTCGGTGGAACAGAGCATAGAAGACGAGATCTGAATCGTAGGAATCGAATCGATATCTGAAGATCTCAGCAACGAAGATGAAGAAGATGAAGAGGTAGAAGAAGAAGAGGAAGAGGAAGATCCGGAGTTATCGGAAGCGAGGTGACGGAGGAGACGGTGAAGGTAAGGACTATCGAGGAGGAAATTGTCATCGGAGTTAACAGTTGGATCGACGAAACACCAATCTTCTTCGTCCTCTTCGTCGTCGTCATCGTTATCTCCATCGTCAACTCCTTCTTCTTCGAAATCGCCGATGGTGACGTCAAAGAGATTAGAAGAAGAAGAAGAAGAATCGTGATCCATACGTTCGAGGAAATCGAGACCGCACTGGGGACATAAGAGAGGAGATGAATCGGAATCGGAGTCGGAGGAAGAGAGGAGTGATAGACTCATGTCGCATTCGTGACACCAGTATGTTCGTCGTTCAGGCTCGCCGTGG
>NC_025700.1:2081788-2194690 GCF_000633955.1 Camelina sativa
GTCACCGTTTGTTTTTGCTGCAGGCTTGGCTTGGTCACATTTTAATCTCGGGTCTGATTGGTCACTGCTTGATTTTGCTGCATGCTTGGCTTTTCCTAGCTAAAAAATAATCGATGGCAACATGATTGTATAATTTAAGAGTATATTGTTCTTGTTCTATTTAGCTTGTAGTAATATCCTTTGGTATGCTTGACAAATTTGATTTTATTTGGCCATGAATGATTAATTGTACTTCTAAATTGCAATTAATCATTTTTCCCATTTATGAATTGCACTAATATGTATTAATATTTTATTGTGTTTTGTATGTTTGAAAATTAATAAAAATGGAATATTTTTTTTTATTTTTATAAAATCTTAAATGTTTACACATTTATACCACTTCTATTCTATTTAAAATTTTAAAAAACAATATTTTCAAAAATAAGAGATCCAAAATAAAAACTTACCAATAAAAGAGAAAATTTTATCGAAGAGATCATGGGTTCTTATATTCCAAACAGTACACAATTAATTCATAAAAAATTTAAGAACCCCCTTTATATGAACCCCCAATAAACTCTAATACGTCAACTCTTCTAAATCTCAGGAAGGACCACCCAAGCCCAAGGACACCTCTACTAGACGTTAGACCATGTGCAATGGCGTCTATTTGGGCAGTCCCCCAGCATTTATCTTTTAAAAATAAATAAAAAAGGCTAAATAACGAAGAAACGTATCTTAAAGTGGGACGTTTTTTATCCGTCTACTTGGACACGTGGAAGCTGGTCGTCGAGAGAAAGTTCTCCAATTCTCTCTTCTATCTCGACTCCGTCTCCGTTTTCGTCTTGGGTCCGGTGGCCACACACGATCCGATCTCAGTCGCCGGCAGTCATCGCCCACCGTTTGGTGTTGCAATCTTTCTCTCTCCTTCAAACTCGTAAGCTTCTTCAGCTTTCACTCTTTAGACCATCGGTAATCCCTAATTGTTCCCGACTGATCTAATAATTGCGTCGAATCGATCGCTGTGTTCTTCACGTTCGTGTTAATAAAAGTGTCGCTGATCATCTGTTTTGCAGATCTTCACATTTCAAGTGATTTTGGTTTTCTCACACAAATTTACAAGCCATGGATAAATCGAGTGCTTTAGAATATATCAACCAGATGTTCCCAACAGGTGATTTTGTAATTTTCTTCATGAAAACAGTATTAGAGGGATTATAAGGTTCATAATTAAATCCCATGTATTATGATGAATTGTTGAATTTTGCTTGCTTCTGTAATCATGACCTTTTAGTTCAGCTGCTGATTAGTTTTCTTCATATGTAATGTGACTGCTTTTACCATGAGTTTCAAATGTGTGTGTTTCATTTTACAGAGGCATCACTATCTGGCGTTGAGCCACTTATGCAAAAGATTCAGGGTGAGATTCGACGGGTTGATGCTAGCATTCTCTCTGTTGTTCGTCAACAGGTGAGCTTTTACTTTTTTCTACGTTTACACACTGTAGGCTCATTTTTCTTCGTGATCAAACGAGCAAGAAATCGGTGTTCTTGCATTTCTATGCCCTTTATCTGGTATGTTCTGTGCCTCAGTCTCTTTCTTCTAATTTAGCTAGAGCTTCTATATCTGAAATAGAATGATGACTTGTTAGAAGGTGGCTAACTTGTGGTGAATTATGGAACTTCTCTATCTGAAATAGAAATGATGACTTGTTAGAAGGTGGTCTCAAGATTGGGTTTGTTAATGGATTCAAAGCTAACCTGTGGTGAATTATGGAACTTCTCTATCGAACTACTATTTGATTGTCCAATTTTAACGTATCCTGTGTTTGTCTTTGCTTCTCTTGCATCTCTTAACGGTTTAGTTTTTGTCAGGTGGACACTATGATTATCCAAGCTATCGGTCTGCTCGATGATCTTGACAAAGAGCTAAACACGTATGCGATGAGGGTTAGAGAATCTGTTATGCCAAATCTGTTAAATTGATGGGCAACTGGAGTAATGCTGCTAAGCTTGACTTCTCTGAGGTAAGTTTCATATTGTATACTGTGTAAATAGAACTCCATTAACCAAAGTTATATCCATGGGAACAGAAGTCAGTGACCTTGACTTGCTGCACATCCGGGAACTCTATGACCAGGTTCTTTCTCTGTCTGAGTACAGAGCTCAGCTATACAATTACCTGAAGAGCAGAATGAACGTTGTTGCTCCCAATCTGACTGCCCTGGTTGGAGAACTAGTTGGTGCTCGTCTAATTTCTCATGGAACTAGTTGGTGCTCCCAATCTGTTTTTAATGTCTTATTTGTATGTTTTTGTTTTCCAACTTTTTGTAATTTTGTAATTTTTTAATGTTTTCAATGTTAATGTTATAACAATGTTAATGTTAATTTTATGTTAATTTGTATGTTAATGTTATAACAATGTTAATGTTAATTTTTGTAACTTTTAAAATATTATTATTTTATTTGGGGGACCAAATACAAATAGACACCAATGCTCATACTAAAAATAAGAACTTTTCAAAATAATACTTTTAAATTTGGGGGACCAAAAATTGTCCCTAACCGATGCCCATGCTCTTAGGTTAGTTAGTGGAGAGAGTGTTCAAAATGAAACCAGTTTCTTCTAGGAATTGTCTTCTTTACGCCACTTTTTTCCCCTCCATTTGGGGAAAGTTTGATTGTGTTTGAGGATCCTTATCAACCAATTTCTCATCACAAGGGTTTTGGTTTAAAAAAGTTGATTCAAGGTACGAGAAAGCTCAATCCTTTATGATTATTTTGTTTTTTTTCTGTTCATGGGTTTGAAATTTACCCATTCCTCTGTTTTCGAGGACTGAAAAAAGTTCCCAATTTAGGGTTTTGATAGCTCAATTCCCATATTTGTTTTGTATCTGATGTGAATTCGATGTTATTGAGGCATTTCTAAGGCTTTTCCAGACCAAGATTGATTAAAAAATCCTCACTTTTTAATTTTTAGAAGCTGTTGAGAGAAAATGACCGGAAGGAGTGAGGAAGATCCATTCACAAAACCCATTGGAAGATGGTCTGTCTTCTTCTATGGAGTTGGACATATGCTTAATGACATTACTGCTTCTTGTTGGTTCACTTACCTCCTCCTTTTCTTGACCCAAATTGGTCTCTCCCCTAGGTGAATTTTTTTCATCTTAGTTTCTTGTGATTCTGACCCTTAATTTTGTAGTAATTCAATTATAGTCTGAGGATCTTTTTCTTTTTTCCCTTCTGTAGAGATGCAGCCATTGTTATGCTTTCTGGCCAAGTTGCTGATGGGTTTGCTACTATCTTCACTGGTGAATTGGTACCTTACTTCTCTGTCTCTGATTTAGCCTTAAGCTTATTGTTTCTAATTTGATGGTAAACTAACAATTTGGTCTTCTGTTATATCACAGATAGATAGGTTTGGGCATTTCAAAATTTGGCATGCTGCAGGATCATTACTGGTTGCAATCTCTTTTTCCTCGGTTTTTGGAGGTTGTCTGCCTTGTTCCATCCTTCATAATGACTCTTTAACCCTCGAAACCTTCTCCTACAGCATGTTTGCTGCTATATTTAACATAGGATGGGCTGCTACTCAAGTTTCCCATATGTAATCTCATCTCTTTTACTTCACCTTCTAGCCATATCCCTTTTTTTTTTGTTTTCTGCTCGTTTATATGTTGTGTGACTCTGTTGCTGCTTTATTTACTCTACAGGGCTATGGTTAATTGCATTTCATTGAACTCAACAAGCAGAGTAGCTTTAACAAGCTGTCGTAACGCTTTTACTATGGTCAAGCTCTTTCCCCTGATCTTGGTTTGGTACCATACCAACTATGCTTCTTTATGTAATTTAACAATGCTTTTGCTTTTTCAGGTTGCTAACCTTGGCTTATATGCAATTGCTTTAGTAGTATTTGGTGTAATTAAGGCTGGATCAAAAGAAGATACCGAAACACAGGTTTCCATACTTTGTGTTGTTGACTTCTCCATTATGTTTATATTTGGAGCTAGTAAGTGTGTTTCAACATTGATTGCATGCGTACCCTTTAACTCTGCAGTATCGTTGGATTGCATATTCATCTATCTCAATTGGATGCTGCTTTGTTATCATATTTCTTATGGGGACTAAAGAGCCAAGGTATGTATATATGCTCAATTCTCCATTTTTATTTTATTTTAACAAAAATTTGTATAGTCAATGAATGTTATATGCGTTTTGATGATTAAAGGCTTAGGCTAGATTTGAAAGAAACTTGCCGAGTGAGAATACCGTGGGTCTATTGGTTCCGGAAACTTCTATACTATCAAGTCGCTATGGTTTACCTCCTCACTCGACTTGTATTGAATGTTTCTCAGGTCTGTTTCTGCTTTCTTTCTTGCTTCTGTTTATGTTCATTCATACTGCGGTAAATTCTCACACCAGGTGTTGCATTCCATCCTTCTCAGGCTTATCTTGCATTCTTCGTTATTGATGATTTGCAAATGGATCAATCCGCTAAAGCTTTGGTAATATATTCATTAAGATCATTTCAGTTTTGTATAAGTACGCTGATTGAATGTTATATTATTCAGGTTCCTGCAATTATCTATATCTGCAGCTTTGTTGTATCGGTTCTGCTTCAGGTTCAATATTCTCATAACATATGTCGGAAGCTTCTCTTTTCCTCTGTCTCGGTTAAGGAATTACAACTATTCTTTGTGCGTAATTATGTTAGGAGATTCCATGGAATGGGAGACGCTTAAAGGCGTATTATACAGCTGGTGGTGTTATTTGGATATTCTGCGGTGCAGCAATTCTTCTATTGCCTAGAAACATAAGTTTTTTCATGTATGCTATATCCGTCTTTATTGGCATCGCGAACGCAT
Organism: Camelina sativa; assembly: GCF_000633955.1. Classification (NCBI taxonomy): domain Eukaryota; kingdom Viridiplantae; phylum Streptophyta; class Magnoliopsida; order Brassicales; family Brassicaceae; genus Camelina; species Camelina sativa. The sequence continues at coordinate 2,086,635 of NC_025700.1, forward strand.
TAATGATGGTATAGCGTTCTCTACCTCTCATTTTGATTTGGTATCACTGTCAGTTATAACTTATAAACCATACTTGTATTATGTCTAGTTTAAATTCATCGACTATACAATTCCACAGGTTACAGCAATCAGTATGCAGAGTGTGTTGATTGGTGCAGAAGTCGGTGGATGCGCATTTGTCTGTGGTTCGTTAAGCTTCTTAGACAAGATGTCTTGTGGGCTTGCTCTATATGTTCTTCAGTCACACCAGAGTAAGTTTCACTTAATCAAAGTCATATAAATTAAACTGATGACTGAGACATGTCCCTATCAAGTTTAGAGCAGCAGAACAGTCATTTCTCACCGTGTTAGCGGTTTTGATGAAACTGTTTTTTGGTGTGACAGGTACTTCACCAAGAACTCAACTAAACAACCACCAACAAAGTGCTTACCTATCGGTTACAAGATACGGTTTAGGTCTTGTTCCAGCGTTTTGCTCGTTTGTTGGTGTCACTGTAACGTTCTTTATGGAGCTTGGAGCTGATGGATCACTGTCGAAGCCCCTGCGTGAGCCGTTACTAGAATGACGAAATGGTCATTTACGGTTAAACCACTAAAATGCTTTGATTGTTTCTTTTGAACATGTTTGATTTTCAGGTCCACTAATCTCTTACAATACACGGAGTTTATCAGATTCTTGAGACGACGATTTTGTACATAGGGGGATAGAGATCACAGTGTAAGTGTGACATCAATTACTTGTATCTGAAGAAAACATGAATCTAAATCTGGGATCTGGAGTTTGATTTATTTGGTTTTTCTTACCATTTGTAATATTCACAAAGATGTTTTATATTTTTGAAAATTTAACACAATCTTTGATTGCGACATAGATCATCATACTGGGAACTAAAGTGTGACAGTGAACTGTGAATGTGAACACAAATCACCTATACCAGAATGGATGTGAACACAAATCACCTATACCAGAATGGAACATCGCTTAAACCGGGTTTTGTTAACCAGATGAGGCCCATAAAATCGAATCCATTATGCTTTGGGCTTATAATATAAGCCATAATCGGGTCGGGTTGGGTCGGGTCGGAGTATAATTTTAAAACTTATCTGAAGAAAACTAAAATTTTATTACTCCAGTTTTCACTACTGTAAGTCTTCTTCTTCTTCTTCTTCGGCTAGAAACCCTAATTTTTGGGGATTGTGCAGTTAGTCGCAGTCTCAGATTCGGACCTGGAGCCATCGTCTTCGATGAATTCGATAAGGCCGTCTTATCTACGAGCAAGATAAGCATTTATCGTCTGCTATTTTGACTATCCAGGTAATAAGAAGAAATACAATCCCTACAAACATTTATGTCTTGAATTTGGATCACATTTGAAATTTGGAAATTAAAGCTGTGATTTTTATTTATTTATTTGCAGGAAAGATCGCAGAGAATAATGGGGATTGAGATCAGATATGAACTTGGCACTTGTTTTTGGCACAAATGTAGTTCGTAAAGCTTATCGCTTTCTCTTCAGCTCCAGAAAATTCTGCAATGGTAACTTGGGTAGTGATGAAACTCATATTGGTTTCACTGCTTTAGATTTGGATTGTGGATTTGTTGAGGAAGCCAGTACTAGTATCAGCGAGCTCCAAAGCATCGATCGAGAAGAGATCTCTGTTCGGTGTAGGTTTTTGGATAGTGCCAAGCTTGGTGCGTCTCGTGTTCTCGAGACATTAAAGCAAGATGACTCTGCTGGATTCGATACAAAGTCAGCTTTAGATGAGCTTAATGTTAGAGTCTCAGGACTTCTAGTGAGGGAGGTTCTTGTAGGGTTCTTAAGGAACTTGAGTTATGATAATAATAAGACCAGATGTGCCAAACTAGCTTATAGATTCTTCATGTGGTCTGGTGAGCAAGATTGTTTCAGGCACACAGTGAATTCATATCATTTGCTTATGAAGATATTTGCAGAGTGTGGAGAGTATAAGGCAATGTGGAGATTAGTTGATGAGATGGTTCAAGATGGGCTCCCGACAACAGCTAGGACGTTTAATCTGTTGATTTGTAGTTGCGGTGAAGCAGGTTTGGCGAAACAAGCTGTTGTGCAGTTCATAAAGTCCAAGACTTTCAATTACCGACCTTTCAAACACTCTTATAACGCGATTTTGAATTCTTTGCTAGGTGTAAAACAGTATAAATTGATTGAGTGGGTTTACGAGCAGATGTTAGAAGACGGGTTCTCGCCAGATGTTCTAACTTACAACATTCTCTTGTGGACCAACTATAGGTTAGGGAAAATGGATCGATTCGACAGGCTGTTTGATGAGATGGCTCGAGATGGTTTGTCTCTGGATTGCTACACATACAACATTTTGCTGCACATTTTGGGGAAAGGAAATAAACCGCTGGCTGCTCTGACTACGTTGAACCATATGAAGGAAGTAGGAATCGACCCGAGCGTCCTCCATTTCACCACTCTGATAGACGGTCTGAGCCGTGCAGGGAATATGGAAGCGTGCAAGTACTTTCTAGATGAGATGGTGAAAGCCGGGTGCGCACCGGATGTTGTTTGTTACACTGTGATGATAACAGGGTACGTCGTATCCGGGGAGCTAGAGAAGGCAAAGGAGATGTTTAAGGAGATGACGGTCAAAGGGCAATTACCGAATGTATTCACGTACAACTCGATGATTAGGGGGTTGTGTATGGCGGGAGAGTTCAGAGAGGCGTGTTGGTTGCTCAAAGAAATGGAATCTAGAGGGTGTAACCCGAATTTCGTAGTGTATAGTACATTGGTGAGCTATTTAAGAAAAGCAGGGAAGCTTACAGAGGCTCGCAAGGTAATAAGAGAGATGGTGAAGAAAGGACATTATGTTCATTTAGTTCCAAAGATGATGAAATATAGGAGATGATAGGGTTTTTTTTCTTCTTTTGTTGTTGTTAATTTAGGTTTTGTTTGATTGATCTCTTCTTTACCAATTCTTGTTGTTTTCCAAGAATTATAGTAAAAATAAAAGTGATTCTAAAAGAACATGACCGCCATCAAAAGTTTTGGTATCTTCTGTATTTAATTTACTTATTCATCGGACTTGAGGGTTGAATATACCCAAAAGAAAGAAAAAAGTATGTAACACAAAACTCTATTATCTTATTGGCTCGCATTGAATTACCTTAACCTACACGATAAATTCCATTGTAAAGGGTTGAAGGTTACTAAAGGGTTATGATAACATTAATAATCTAAAAAAACAGATAGAGAAGTTACTTTTAACCTAAACGATAAGTTCCATTGTCATGTTCACTAAACGATAATGTTCTTGTTTTCTCTATTAAGGTTAATGGAAAATCTCTATTTTCCATTTTTGAGTGATATTTAATTTCCTTTGTTTTTTGATTTTCTCTATCTCTTTAGATAACCCAAACATCCATCATCCCTAGATTGTGAATCGGAGACTCCGATCTAATTTCGAACGGAGACGTCCAACGCCACCAATCTCCGGATCGACTTTCTCCCGTCTCCACCATCAGGTTCGTCGTATCTATTTTGCTTTCACTTGAAAGCTTGCACCTTTCAATTAATTCAGCCCCCAAAACAAAAAGCTCGAACCTTTTGGTTTCTATATGTTAAAAAGAAAAAGAAGACGGTCTTTGAAGTTTCCGTTTTTCTCTGAATTATCTTAGCGGTTGCTCAGATATATACTTGTGAAAAGTGGATGTCATTGTTTGTGGACATTGGATTGATTTTTTTTCACCCCTCTGCTTCTTTAGCATCCTCATAATGAAAGCACGAAACTTTAGTTTCTTCTGTCTTCTATGTCAACCATCTCATGTGATTTCTAATTGTGTAAAAGTGACATTTGTTATGCCCCTCTGGTTCGTAAGAGCTGCAAGTGAGTGTGTTCTTTGAGCTTCCATATGGTTTTAGATAGACTGAGTGTGTCTGAGCTTCCATAACTAATCGCTTTTTGGTGTTCTATTATTCGTTTACTTTTCAACTCCAGTCTCAAAGCTTGAACCTTTACTTAGAATTCAATCCATAAAAGAAATGAAAAAGCTTGAACCTTTAGTTTCAACATTGTATATCCCGCTTACATCATGTAGTTGATTGCTCAAATCTTTTTGGTTAGTTAAGCAGTTGAATCACATCATGTTTTCAGGCACTTTTATTTATCTCTATGGATGCCAAAAGGTTTGAGACAACCTGCTCGAGAGATGTAATCAGCTGGCTCCCTGATGAGGTTCTGGGCAAAATCTTGTCCTTACTTGAGACAAAACAGGCTGCTTCAACATCCCTTCTCTCGAGAAATTGGAGGTATGTGTTTAGATTGGTGGATCATCTCGACTTTGATGATTCTCTCTCCCTGCAAGCCCAAGAGGCTCAACAACCAAGGTATGCGTATTGGGAGGCCTTCGAGAACTTTATGCGCGCCCGAGGGATCGATGAACGAACTAGTTATGTGTTCACGGAGGGATTCAAGAATATGATTGATCGAACATTAGCTTTGCAATGTGATTACCCGATCAAGAAATTCTCCCTAAAATGTCACGTTGGCAAGGATGATGAGCGTCAGAAAGCTTGTGTGGGCCGCTGGATATCCAATGTGGTAGGGCGCGGTGTTTTGGAAATGGACTTAAGGATAAAAGATCGGGGTATACACTTCCTGCCCCCTCTGCTCTTCGCAAGCAAAACACTGGTTAAGCTGACAATAGGGACACAGCTCTGTCTTGGAAAGCTTCCTTCATATGTCTCACTTCCATCTCTCAAGTTTCTCTTCATCGATACGGTTTTCTTTGAATATGAAGATTTGTGTTTTGTGCTTCTTCCTGGTTGCCCGGTGCTCGAAGAATTATCAGTCCATCACATTAACTTTTCTGCGACGCCTCACACCATATCGAGTCCAACCGTCAAGAGACTATCCGTTCACTACGATTCTCCTAATGATGTTGATGGTGCTTGTTATATGTCATTTGACCTGCCAAAGCTTGTCTACCTTGAGTATTCTCACTGTGCCTTGGGTGAGTATTTGCAAGTTAATCTCCAGTCCCTTGTCGAAGCTAAGCTGGACCTTTGGCTGGAAAGAAAGGTCGACAGGCTGGATGTAACTGATCTCGTTACAGGGATAAGAAACGTTCAGACCCTGCATCTTTCTCCTGGTTCTGTTGACGTAGGCTTCCCCATTTTCCTTCTTTCTTTCTTTCTTTTGTATATATATATAAACACGGACAAGGTATATTCAATAAGCAAAACCATTGTTGAACTGTGTTTGTATGTTTCAGGTGATTTATTTACACTGTAAACATGGGCTGCCGGTGTTCAACAATCTTGTTAATTTATCTTTGGGGAGTAAGAATAAAAGAGGTTGGAAACTCCTAGCATATCTGCTTAAGCAGTCTACGAAGCTTGAAACTCTAATCGTCAAGGTATATTCAATAAGCAAAACCGATGAACATATATATAAACACGGACTTGGTGGTTGATCATTTGCATACATGTTTTTTGATTGATGCTTCTTCAGGATCTGAATGGTTACACCGGGGATGTCTCAATGCCTCCGAACAAAGTGAAGGTGTTGCATATTCTTGGTTATCGGGGAACTGCGGATGAGTTGAAACAGTTGAAGAGTTTTCTGGGGGAATTCAAGTGTCTCGAACTGGTTCAAGTGGATGTTGCAAAAGCTGCAGAGGATGATGGCCTAATATTGCAAATCAAAAGGGAGCTTCTTGGAGTTTCACTTCAATCCAAGTGCGAGTTCAAAGTCAATTCATAATAATATGGCTATGTAACTTTTTAATAAACTCAATACAAAAAGTCAGCTTATATGAGTTGAATGTTAAAGAGTTTTTTAGTTGTATTTCAGTTTCTGAAAGAAAAAGAAAAAACTAATAATGATTTTTGGAAAAATAGTTATTTTAATAGTAGGGTTTATCAAAATTGCCTAAAAAAATAGTAAAATTTCAAAAGAAAATAAAAATAATGTAAAAGTAATTATGGGTTTGTGTTAAAAAGTAAAAGAAGTAAGAACTATCTCTATTATTTNCATAAAAAAAAACTCAAAAAAAAAAAAAAAAAAAAAAAAAAAAAAAAAAAAATTGACGAAGTAAAAGAAGTGGATGTCATAGACCCTCCCAACGATCCCTAAGATCTAAATTGGAGACTCCGATCTCTATCCCGAATCGAGACGAACGCCATCAGTCTCTGTATCTGTTATTGCCCTCTTTGGTCGTCACCATTACGGGTTTGTATTTGTCTTTGAATGTTCTGTGCTTTTTCTCTCTCTCTCTGAATGATCCGTAATTACGCTTATCATATATGTTCATGTGGTATGCTTGCTCAAATCTACATATTTGTTCTCTCTTGTCTGTCTGCTTCTCTAGGCTCTAGCATCCATTCAATTTTGTCTGTGTGATCCATTCAAAAACGTTTTTTTTTTCAAGGTTTTGTTCTTTCTATGTCGACCTTGGTACTGTCAAGTGATTTGTAATTGTGGAAAGTGACGTTTGTTTTTGTGGATCTCCCTGGTTCTTTCTTTAATTTAGAAGGTCCCTCTGGTTCTTACAAGTAGTGCTCAAACAGCAAGTGTGTGTTCTTTTGAGCTTCCGTACGTTTATGGATATATACTGAGCTCACCACTTATTGCTTTGTGGTGGTGTTATATTGTTCGTTCCCTTTAGTCACTCTAGCTCGAACCTTTATTTGTTTCAATCCAAAATATGAAAAAGCTCGAACCTTTATTTGTTTCAATCGAAAATATGAAAAAGCTCGAACCTTTATTTGTTTCACTCCAAAGTATGAAAAAGCTTGAACCTTTATTTTCTTGGCGGCCGTCTCTTACAGTTTTTTTTTTTTTGTTTCCTGAAACAATTTCAATTCCACTTAATCTTGTAGTTGGTTGCTGAAGTTTATTACTTGTGATCTTCGTTGGCGCAAATTTGAGATTCTGCTAAGTTATAGAAATATCTGATCTTTTTCGGTGGGGTGCATTGTAATTGTTGAATCACTCTATGTTTCAGGCACTGTTAATCTCTCGATGGATGCCAAAACCTGCTCGGGAGATGCAATCAGCTGGCTCCCACACGAAGTTTTGGGCAAAATTTTGTCCTTACTGCCGACAAAACAGGCTGTGTCAACATCTGTTCTCTCGAAAAAGTGNTAGAGAATACTATTTCCCAAAAGGATTACTTTCATAAATTAATCATAATTTGTATCACACAAATCACCGAAGTTACAAACAAACTGGAATATTATAGTATGGAGCCACTAAAAAATCCTATGGTACTCTTTTAAGATTTTGGTATGAAAGTGATCAAGTTTTGCGTATGGATGCAAATTTTCGACGTGTATCACACTTTTTTTTTTTTTGGTATGCAAGTCTTAAATAATTCCACATCGATATACTTATTGGGTATGTTAGTGTCTATCTGAAGGTCACCTAACAACTAGGTTCGGATTTACAAAAGCTAAGATCAAATATTACTTGGAGTCTTAAACTTGTTTGCCACTAATTAAACACCACCTTTGTAATTTTTAGAATAGTAATTTAAAAAAAAAAAATGGTATGAATGTTAAGTTTTATACCATTTTCAAATTTTGAAAGAAAATTACAGAAATCACTGGTAAGGAGAAATACTGAAAAGTGAAAACTATAGAAAAATTACAAAGCAAGAAAGACTAACTGCAAGTGAAGACCCACTATAAAGAAGCAAGGAAAGAACAAAGCAATATGAAGCGGAAAAAGGCAAGTCGCTCGCTAAATGCTTATAAGAGTTAGCCTATCCGACGGAGTTGCCACGAGCTTTCAGAAGCTAAGATTATAACGTTTACATAGCTTGTTTCTCCCATATATATCTATGTAGAATGGAAAGAAAACAATAAGAAGAACTAAAGTTTGTTCTCTCTCGCTCTATCTAAAACTCTCAGTTTCCCTTCACACATATTAGACCATAGGTCCATAGTAAAATATATATATATATATATATACAGTATGGGTGAATTGGTATACATATTTTGTTATGGTTCATAATAGTAAATTTATTTAGTTGTCATGTTAAACAACAACAATATTTCTAATTTACTAAGGAATAGGAAAGAACTAAAAACTAGTAAAAACAATTTAACAGTTTTTACGGATCACCATAAGAGACATGCGCTAATAATTACATACAACTTATCTATATAATAAACCAACTGTATGTCAGGATTTCAAATTCCAACCATAAAAAAAAACTCAAAAAAAAAAAAAAAAAAAAAAAAAAAAAAAAAAAAATTGACGAAGTAAAAGAAGTGGATGTCATAGACCCTCCCAACGATCCCTAAGATCTAAATTGGAGACTCCGATCTCTATCCCGAATCGAGACGAACGCCATCAGTCTCTGTATCTGTTATTGCCCTCTTTGGTCGTCACCATTACGGGTTTGTATTTGTCTTTGAATGTTCTGTGCTTTTTCTCTCTCTCTCTGAATGATCCGTAATTACGCTTATCATATATGTTCATGTGGTATGCTTGCTCAAATCTACATATTTGTTCTCTCTTGTCTGTCTGCTTCTCTAGGCTCTAGCATCCATTCAATTTTGTCTGTGTGATCCATTCAAAAACGTTTTTTTTTTCAAGGTTTTGTTCTTTCTATGTCGACCTTGGTACTGTCAAGTGATTTGTAATTGTGGAAAGTGACGTTTGTTTTTGTGGATCTCCCTGGTTCTTTCTTTAATTTAGAAGGTCCCTCTGGTTCTTACAAGTAGTGCTCAAACAGCAAGTGTGTGTTCTTTTGAGCTTCCGTACGTTTATGGATATATACTGAGCTCACCACTTATTGCTTTGTGGTGGTGTTATATTGTTCGTTCCCTTTAGTCACTCTAGCTCGAACCTTTATTTGTTTCAATCCAAAATATGAAAAAGCTCGAACCTTTATTTGTTTCAATCGAAAATATGAAAAAGCTCGAACCTTTATTTGTTTCACTCCAAAGTATGAAAAAGCTTGAACCTTTATTTTCTTGGCGGCCGTCTCTTACAGTTTTTTTTTTTTTGTTTCCTGAAACAATTTCAATTCCACTTAATCTTGTAGTTGGTTGCTGAAGTTTATTACTTGTGATCTTCGTTGGCGCAAATTTGAGATTCTGCTAAGTTATAGAAATATCTGATCTTTTTCGATGGGGTGCATTGTAATTGTTGAATCACTCTATGTTTCAGGCACTGTTAATCTCTCGATGGATGCCAAAACCTGCTCGGGAGATGCAATCAGCTGGCTCCCACACGAAGTTTTGGGCAAAATTTTGTCCTTACTGCCGACAAAACAGGCTGTGTCAACATCTGTTCTCTCGAAAAAGTGGAATTATATGTACAGATTGGCGGATAGTCTTGATTTTGATGATTCCGTCTCGCTGCATGCGGAAGAGGGTGGTAAACAAACGAGTTTTGTGTTTTCAGATAGCTTCAAGAAAATTGTGGATCGAACACTGGCTTTGCAATGTGATTATTCGATCAAGAAATTCTCACTAGCATGCCATGTTGGCGCGGTTAATGAAGGCCAAAAGACTTGTGTGGGCCGCTGGATATCCAATGTGGTAAGGCGCGGTGTTTTGGAAATGGACTTAAGGATAAAAGATCGGGGTATACACTTCCTGCCCCCTCTGCTCTTCGCAAGCAAAACACTGGTTAAGCTGACACTGGGAACAAAGCTCTACCTTGGAAAGCTTCCTTCATATGTGTCACTTCCATCTCTCAAGTTTCTCTTCATCGATACGGTTTTCTTTGAATATGAAGATTTGTGTTATGTACTTCTTGCTGGTTGCCCGGTACTCGAGGAGTTATCAGTCCATCACAGAGACCAAGCTATCCCTCACACCATATCGAGTCCGACGGTCAAGAGACTATCAGTTGACTACGACTGTCATAGCGAGAACGAACTGTCATTTGACCTGCCAAACCTAGAGTACCTTGACTACTCTGATTTCGCCTTGCATGAGTATCCACAAGTTAACTTGGGATCCCTTGTTGAAGCTAAGATGGATCTTTATCCGGGACATGTGGAGAGGGCAGATGTAACTGAACTCCTCATGGGGATAAGAAATGTTGAGATCCTTCATCTATCTCCCGTTACGGTTGATGTAAGTTAGCCAATTTCTTTTTATCGTTTTGAAAATCCTTGGGACATTATTAAACTGTGATTGTGTGTTTCAGGTTATCTATTCATGCTGTAAATATGGGCTACTTTTACCGGTATTCAATAATCTGGTTAATTTATCTTTTGGGAGTAAGGATAAACGAGGTTGGAAATTGCTGGCAAATATGCTTAAGCAGTCTCCAAAGCTTGAAACTTTACTTATCCAGGTATACTCTTAAGTCTTAACAAACAAAACCTATGAAGAAATACACATACACACGAACTTGGTGGTTGATCATGTACATACATCTTCTGCTTCTTCAGGATCTGAATGGTTACAGAGGCGATGTCTCAATGCCTCCGAATCAAGTGAAGGTGTTGCATGTTCTGAATTATGGAGGAACTGATGAAGAGTTTAAACAGTTGGAGAAAAGTTTAATTGGGAGAAAACGTAATGCAGAAGCTGTGGTGGATGATGGCATAAGTTTGCAAACCAAAAGGGGATATAACGATGCTTCATGGAGTTTCACTTCCAGGAAAATGCCATTCCAGAGTGGCATAAGTCGTCTAGATTCATATTATGCTAAGTAACTCTATACTCATATATTGTTTCTACTCGACTTTTTTTCATCTTTTGATACACTTTACAATAAACTGCTTCATATCAAACCCACTTATCATGTGACTTCTTCGTCTAGACTCAAGAGCATGAAAGGTTATCTCCTTTTTATTTACAGGATTCCCCTGTGGGTTGGGTTTGTTTCTGTTCCGTAAGAGTCATTAGACTCGACTTCTTCTCCTTCGACAATTTTAGTTTCTTACGTCAATTTTCTCTCATGTTCAACTCCATTGTCACCACCTCTCTATCCCTCCATTTTCTCAGTGCTCTTGTTCTGAATGTGGAACCGCTGATAAAAGGTATTATTACGCGCAGTGTCATTTGATGAACTTGTAACCAATTATTGTAGATTTAAGATGGTAAACACCCAATCTGTCTAAGCATCCGAAAGTTGCATATGTACCTTTGGGGTCATAATTGTTACTGTAACAGCAAAACTCATCGTCCAGCTCTGGCAAGTCATGAGCACTATGAAATAATTTTCCAAATCAATCCGGAAACTCCCTGAAATTCGTGCTTTGTACACAATAACCATACAGAATTTAGACCAACGCACAGCAAACCATTTGAAGGCGTGTGAATCGGCTATCTGAATCAATCTCTTAGCACTATCAACACTAGAACCCTCTTGCATAACTAGTTTTTAGTCACGTGAGTGCTATCCAATCCGTCTTTCTTTGTAATTTTTATATAGAGAAGAGGAGAAGTAGATGTATCCTACGGTATTACGCTAAGGTGAAACAGGTAAAATGTTCTGAGACTGATACAATAATATTGCCAAATATATTCTGGCCTAATGTTGTTTTTGTCTCCATAAAAGGTCTCCAAAAGCTAACTGGCTCTGATACTCTTTGATTAGATTGCTTGTAGCCCATCCCTGTGTGAACACGAACGTCACAATTTCAGAAACTCAAGCTTCAAAAAGAAGACCACTCAAAAGAAAAATGAAGAATATATACCTGGCAAGAAGCTGAAAAGCTTCGCCAAATAGTTCCTTCTCGAAGTTCTGCATCAGCTTATCAACCTTACAGAAGTACTCTTGAAGAGTTAGGTCTGATACTCTGATATTCTCCAAGAACCATTTAACAAAAAGAAGAAACAGTCTTTTTACCTTCTCCATTAGTGCATAGGAAACCTCGTCTGCTTCAGTAGCTTTCTCGACCATTGTGTAATAGAACTCCACCTGGAGCAACAGAAAAACACAATGTCTTTTAAATCTAGGATACAGATGCTGATCAAGCAAACTACTTCTTGGCATGAGTTTATTATGCTTTTGCTTACCTCATCCGTGAGCAGTCTCAGCAATTCGCCGCGCTCTCTGCACCCCAACTGCCCATATATCAAAAAAAAAAAAAAACAGAATCTCACTCAAATACGTATTGGATGGAAACTGCTGCTCTGCATGTTCATAAAACTCGTTTTTCTTACAGAAGTAGAGGCTAAAAGGGCCAATGCACAGCTAAGTTTGCAAAGATCATCTTGCTGTTCAGGAACTCTACCTCTTGCATGTTCTTGGGCTTTGCTGGCCGTTACAATGTCAATGGTCATCTCTTCACCTTCGTCTCCCTGCACATATTCATCTTGTAACTTCCTTCTAAGCTCAGAAACAGAGTCTTCAGATGGCAGAGAAGCAGTATCCCAAGCAATAGAAGAAAGAGTAGCTCGGACAGCATCATCTGCATTAATTCTTCCAGAAAGTCTTAATGCCCTGTATATTAACACTACATCAGAATTTTATTGGCATGAAAGCGAGGAGAAAGAAAACGAGGCAACAAGAAAAGATAGAGTTCTGGAGCCAACCTAGAAAGGATTAACAGTGACGAGTGGAGAGAGTGATTATCTGACACGTCCATAACACCACGAAGCTGCACAGCAGCAACATTATAGTTTCCCAATGTAAATGACAAAGAAACCAGTGCATTGGTTCAGGGTATATTCAGTAAATAGGTTCAAAGGAATTACCTGTGCCTCAGTTACTTTGTCACTCATGAAGGTCTTGTTACAAGGGCCAGATGAACTTGCACCATAAGTTCCTTTGAAAGTCATGTTACAGTGACCGGATGTACTTGCTCCTTTGTCACTCATATAAGCAGCACCAGATGGACCACTAGCACCAGGACCTGGCGGACCTTTATGAGTCTTTGGTATAGAGACAGAGGCAGTGTTTCCACTCGTCTTGCTTCCTTCGTCCCATTCAAAGTGGAGCCAATACAACGAGGAAGCATAAGTTGGAAGCGTGTAACGACGAAGCCTGTACCAACCAACTTCTGGCTTGGGCCTCAACTGCCAAGAGATCCTTTCCATACCCAAGATAGTCTTCGTGTCGTATCTTGCCCAAATGTTGGGTGGGGGGATTGTATCAGACATGAATGCCCAGTTTCTCAGTGTCTCATCCTCCATGCGGTTGACCTCAACGACATGGGGGAGATTCTGACGGGTTTTGTTGTAAGACCACCATGGAAACCGGAGGGACACCGCAGCATTGTCCCTGAGACTTGGTAGTCAGAATCTTCAAACTCAGTGATGCTTCATCGTCGCCGCTTAGAGAATCAAGATACACAGCTGCTCGGGGTTTGACTTCATCAGATTTGGAACGGAAGCCATGCCCGAAATTGCAGTAAAAACCTGGTGGGACTCGGCCGCAGTCCCACATCCTGCATTGGGATTGGTATCGTTTAGGGGCGACAATAACGGTATCGGTATCTTGTGCCATGGTTTTCCTATAGAAAACGAACAAGATTTGTTAGAAATTCATGGAAACTGACCTAAACAATTCGTTATAAAATCTATATATTTCTCAAACCGATCTCCGAGAATCAAGGATTCTGATATACTTCTATCTATCAATTTGTTCCACAATTCCTTAGATTTCGAGGTTCTACCTGAACTTTTTCCGATTAAGACGTGAAAATGCTTCTTCGTCGAAGAGAATTTCTCGAGACCTGACCGGAACGAACAAAAACAAACAAAACAAAATAGCGAGATTCGCGATGATGGATGCGGAACTGTTGGAAGTCAATCTTTGATTAATCCACAAATTGGTATCATCAGTGTTTGGAAGAAGAAGAATCAAGAAAGAGCCATCGATGTGTTTGATCGGAGAAGAAGAGAAGAAGTCGGGAGTGAAGAAGAGGGGTTAATGGTTTTCTTATCGGGCCTGTCTTAGTTAATTAAGCCCACATGTTAATGGGTTATTGTTATTCTACAAACTATAGGTTAAAAGTGTTAACCTAAGTATAAAACAATCCATTAAAAAGGTTGAATTAATTTTAAGACCAAAGATATCTCTTCTCAATTGTTGGTGAAAGGAATCGTTATATATGTATGCATGTCATTGTCAACAACATACAATATATGTTCATAATCTATATATATATGTGAAGTTGTGAACTCAATCAAAACCATTTCCAGCTTTTCAATCTATCAAAAAATTAAGGGTCTCTCACATTTTTCTTGGCTAACTAACTAACTTACTACTAATTTCACATTTTTTTGTTCATATATATTTAACAATTTGCACTGATCTTTGCACTCGAAACAGTGTACGTGTTTGTACTTTTCTTCTAAACCGATGCGTGTATAATGGAATATATAGGAAAATATACTTATGTCCATATATGAATGTTACGTTGTGAATGTTCACCTCTCTTGATTTTGCATGAATCTGATTTGTAACAATTTGGTTCACCTCTCTTGATTTTGCATCATCTAGCTTGTTCTTTACATGTGAATGTTCATGGAGAAACGAAATGCAAAAGTTCTTGATATATCAGAATTACACTTGGATTATGACTTATGAGAGTACATAATACATTAGGCATCAAATAGAACGCATAAGATGATGAATAATTAATTAAATAAACATAAGTGAAATGACGATAAATTGGATAAACATATATAATAATAGATTTATAATGTAGTTTTACTCATTCTTCTTTACAAAGGAAAATAAAACATAAATTCGATTCGACTATGGGTTTGTTGTACACTCTAGCTCCTACGTAATCTCCTATGTATGTGCAATCACCTTCATCATCATGCCTCCTTTCCAATTTTACATTCCATTCTTCTCATCCAACTCTCCTTCTCGTCTCTCTTCAGGGATTTCTTCCCCATCACCACCACCTACTCCTCCTCCTTCTTCACGCCCTCCTTTTCGTGCTGCAGGCATTGCTCCGCCGTCAAAGCCCAGAAACAAAGCCCAAGGCGTCTCCGTCACTTTCTAGGGTTAGAAGCAACGTTGCGGCCATAGCAGCTTCTTTATCTGCGTCTCAGTCGCCTTCTCGTGGTGCAGCCACACCAACCCGGCTGGCGAAACAGAATAACCAACAACCTGGTTTGCAGTCAAAGAAACTGGAATCTCCGAGGAAGGAGGATGAAAGAGAAGCCATCGAGAGAGACTGGAAAAGTAGCTAGCGAGAATATAAATCCGGTGAAAGAGAAACCTAGCTCCTATTGCTCGTCCATTAGAGCATTTAGAACGAAAAGAAACAGATTCATCTCGGGAACAGAGGAAGAATACAGAAGCAGAGAAACAAGCGGTGCAAGAAAAGAAGAAAGATCTTCCTGAAGGTAGTCGAGAGAAGCCAGCAGCAGATCAGGGACAACAAAAGAGAAAAGAAATCGAGAAATTTGCGTTACAAAAAAGGAATAAAGCTCTTCACGACGGCAGTGGAGAGAAGTCAGAAGCAGATCAGAGACAACAAAAGAGAAAAGAAGAAGAGAAACTTGCGTTACAAGAAACGAAGAGAGCTCTTCAAGCTGCAGGTAGAGAAGATGTAACGCAAAGCAAAACCGAGATGATGTGAATGTTCTCCATCTAACAAAAGGAATGTGAATGTTCTCCATGTTTTATATCTGCTCCGGCGTCTGCATCCCCTAGACTATTGTTGAATGAACACAAAGAAGAAGAAATTATTAGAATGGTTTCTCAACCCACTTAACCTGGCTGTGCATCCTCGGACTTGTTACAGAGCACAATAGAGGTTTTTACTCTACTAAAGGGTTTATGGAAAATCTCTATTTTTGAGTGATTGGTTAATTTCTTTCTTCTCGTTTTCTTCTCTCTCTGTAGATAAACCCAAAAGTCCCTTGATCTAATTTCGAATCGAAAAGACGACCAACGCCATCAATCTCTAGAGCTGCAAGTGTGAGTGTGTTCTTTGAGCTTCCACAAGTCGTCTAGATTCATATTATGCTATGTAACTGTAAACTCATATATTGTTTCTACTAGATTTTTTTTCATCTTTTGTTACACACTATATTACATTTAGAGAAATTTACACACTATAACCCAAATAATTCCTTGTCGAACTTTTTTATCAAACCATTAACCTTACAAAAGCATGCTTGAAGAGTTAGCTTTGATACAAATCTCAAATCACTTTGTTCCAGTTTTCTTTGTTTCATTCAAATTACATCCAAGACAATGAATTAACTAACATCGAAGTCTGTATTAACTAACATCTGGTACGAGCTTCAATTATCAAGAAACTCTCACTACAATAGAATGGTGTTTTTGCAACATAATTTTGGCAACGTTCCTTTTCGTTTTAAGACATTTTGCAATATTTTTGCAATGATAAATACGCATCACAATATTATTATTGCTAATGACAACACAGAATTTTGTAGCAAATTTCCGTTATCTTTTTGCAAATTTTTTTGAAGAAAAAATATTTTTTTTTGAAAATTTTATAAGAAAAAATCAATAATGTTAGTAAATCATTGTTTTTTTGCAAGAATTTTTTAGTACAAGTATGTGGCACATCTGAAACTATATTTTGCAATATTTTAAGTAACACTTTTGCAACTTTATTTTCCTACACAAAATTTATAGTAATTTTGAGATCCCTCATCTGTCAATAAGCAAAACCCCTTTGAGCAAATACATATACCGCTAACTTGCCGTTGATCACTTGCATACATCATCTTGATTGATGCGTCTTCAGGATCTGACTACAAGAAGTTTCCATTTTGTTGATGTACGAAACCGACAATATTAATAATACGAATCTTAATGGGAATAAATCGGAGCTGGTCCTTTTATTAACGTTGAATTGAAGTGAGGGTTTACGGAAAATGACAATCAAGGAGCTAAGCGCAGTTAATACGAAAATAATTGCTCTTCTCTCTCTAATTGCCCAAAAAGTCGATCCCTTTCTCTGACAACGACCTCTGGTATTTAAAGTAGGCCATTGTCCTAGGGTTTCTTCTGTCCCTCTGTAAAATGACGATTTTACCCTTGCGGCCAGATGGGCCAAATCCAAGACCTCAGGCCCAAAACTTCATAGGATCTTCTGTTTGGGCTTCTGTAAATGTTGGGGGCAAAGCCCATATCCAACAATGGTCCCCCCTAGTCCGATGTGCGATGGCTTGCTTGAGCCCGTCGGGTACAGTTATATGTCTCTAGGTCCGTCCTCGGTCAACGCGCTGGTCCCCCCATATAAATATGTCCCCTTTGACCTAAATTTTTTACTTTGCTTCCTTCTCTCCAAAACGTAAACTTCTTCCTCCTTCTTCTTTATCCTCTTCCTCTACTTTTTCGATTTTGGCTTGTAAGGGTCATGGTCTCGCCGCCGAGACTATTATGCCGTGCCGCCGTGTCACCGCCACTTGATCCGGCCGTTTGTTCCACCGGTGTTGCCTTCTTGCGGCTGGATCCGATCTACGCGTGCTCAGCCCTTCCACCTCCACGGAGCCGACCAAAGTCGTGAGTCGCTCCGCCTCCATACGCCTCTTGCCGGAAAGCCCAGCTCTTACCTCGCCGCCAGCCGCTCCCCGACCAGCCAGGTCTGGCCAAATCCGCCGATTGCTTCTAGCCCGTTACGCCACCGTGCTTGTCATCCGGACCAGGACCGTAAGGCGTCCTGGTCTCGCTCGTCGTGCTTTGCCATCCGGGCCAGGACCGTTAGGCGTCCTGGTCCCGCCTACCGTGTTGCCGTGCCTCGTCATCCGGACCAGGACCGCTAGGCGTCCTGGTATTGCCCGTCGTGCCTCGCCATCTGGACCAGGACCGTTAGGCGTCCTGGTCCCTCCTGCTGTGCCGCCGTGCCTAGTCATCCGGGTCGGGACCGTGAGGCGTCCTGATCCGATCCCTGCTCGAGACGCGATGATGGCGTGTAGTGGGCGTGCGACGAAGAGAATATGTTGACGGCGCACTTCGTGAGGCGGTGGTGCGGTGGGCTGCGGCGAGACGGAATACTTGGTGGCGTGATTGACACGGGGCGTGCTGATTTTGATACGAGGNTTGATACGAGGTGTGCTGGTTCCTTAGGCGAAGTAGCAAAGAGATGAGCTCCAAGACTCTCGGTGGAGAGGTGGAGGCTCTTGTTGATGCGTAGGCGAGATTGATGATGGTCCGGCGAGATGGGGTGGCGAGCTCGCACATGTGTCTATCGGGTGCATTCACGTGATATGTGCCGAGCTCAAAGTTTGACCGATTGGTGAGATGGTGGTCTCGCAGGCGAGATTGAGTTAGATCGTGTGAAAACGAGATCGTGTTGGCGAGGTAAGGAGGAGCTCGCGGGTGTCTCCGCGAGGTGAAACGGGATGTCGTGTGCAGTATGCAGAGCGTAGTACACAGTACGCAGGACGCAGGACGCAGTGCACGGTATGCAGTACGCAGTGCGCGGTATGCGGTACGTGGTACACAGTACGCAGTACATTTGGTTGTGCTCGTTCTATCCAGAATCTATTGCGCTTTCGGTGTCCTGTTGCTTCAGTACTGACTAGTTGCTTGGTTGGTTTTGCAAGGTTTCGCGCAATGGCTTCTGGAGATGATGTCTTCGGAGATGTTCTGGAGGAGCTTGAGGACGATCAGTATAGCGCGTTTGAGAGTGGCCTCGACGAAGTTAGAGCGGATAATCCTTCCAGGTGGAACCCATCTGAAGGGGGAGGTGTTGTGACTGATCTCGCAGATTTGACGGAAGAAGATGTTCGAAAGCTCGAAGTGATGTTCCCTACGGATACTCGGGCCCTTAGTTTGATTCCCTTTCCTTCAAGTCAGCGTTGTGAGAAGGTGCTCGCTCACGAAGAAAGTACTTGCTCGGAACGTGCTCCTAGGTCTCTCGTCGCTGGCTTGCCTGTAGGTAACATAGTTCCAAGACGCCGCAGAGATCGTATGAGAGAACGCATCCCAACGGAAGCTGACTACCGAGTCGGAGCGACTCAAGAAGGCAAGGGATGAGCGCGGGGAGCAGGAGCGTGCTAAGGGTGGTGTTGTGATTAGGACGCATTGCGAGCGTATTGACCGCCTGAGGAGGCACGTGATTGCGTCACGCGAGAAACAGTCTGACTTGCTCCTTCTTAGTCAGGTGACGGGGACTAGACAGTGTCTTGAGACATTGATCAAGAGGGGCATTGCTATTCCTGAAGATAGGATGCTGTGTCTTGCTGCTTGCGAGGAGGAGTTCCGGACGAAAGTGAACCGAGTTGTAGTGCCTCCGCTCTTCGATAGTGATCTCGAGCCATTCCCGAAATCTGCTGATGGAGGTGGCGATGATGCTGCAAACGAGTGATATGTCCTCGTCTTTATTGCTTGTTGTTATTGCTTTTGGATTTTTCTTCTGTTATTGCGAACTCAACTGCTGATTGCTTTTGCACTTCTCTTTCGGATATTTGCAACCTTTTTGCTTTTGCTTCATGAACTTGGTTATTTGCTTCCTACTACGCGAATGTCGATTATTGCCGATTTTTTTTGTTATCTTCATCATGATGAAGTTGCTTCTGAATGATCGCACAAAGTTTGATTATTGCGTACAATAGAAATGCGACGTTTTGGTTGTTTACAAGACATATTTTGCAGTGCAGGACCTCTCCTGGCTTACCCTGGATATGTTGTTCCCTGAAACGTCTCGAGTAGACAAGACGTACTTGTCGTACTAGTTTAGGTGCGGTACGCGTGACCGGCTTACCCTGTGGGTACTGCAGGAATTGCGGGTGTGCGAGTCGGGGTCTCGGCTTACTCACTCCGGTTCCTACTAGCTATGCGAGTCTGGGCTCAGCTTAAATGTCCTACCGAAATAAGGACGTGGATTATTTCACCACTGCACCCATGCGGAGCGCGTTTTAGAGCTGTGCGCCTGGCCAGGGCGTCAGAATGAGAGTCGATAGATTGCTCAAAAATGTTTCATTGTGAAACTTTTATTTTTTTATTAAAGTTATAGTTGACCCTCGTGAAAGGCTACCTACGTACCCTCGAAAGGGATCAAACCATTCGTAGTTCGGATTACACGATAATGCTCGGTAGATAGAACTTTTTTTTTTTTTTTGTGAACTAATGATAATAGCGCTTCAGGTTGGCAGAATTCCACGATCTTGGAACTGGGGTGCCATTCATCTCGAGTAGCTGGTAGACGCCGGGTTTGACGATCTTGGAGATTAAGTACGAACCCTCCCAATGCGCGCCGAGTTTTCCAGCGTTCTTCTCCTTCGTATTCTTCAGCTGGGCTTGCATCTGCTGAAGTTCTTGCTTGAGGGCACGATTCTCTGCATTCTCCGGTTGACTTAGCCCAGCACGTCGATCCATGAGCATCTGGTCAGCCTGAAAGTGCACTCTCGGCTGCTCGCCATTGGGTCCAAAGATGATCGACGGGAGCCGGGGTCTTCCGTTAACGTGGTGCTCAGCTCGCGGAGTGCCGAACTCAGCTCGCGGAGTGTTGTGCTCAGCTCGTGGAGCGTTGTGCTCAGTTCGCGAAGTGCGTGGTGCCAGCGCGTCTTCGTCTTGAACCCGTCGGGAGTCAGGCTGTGGTCGTGTATGGCCCATCTGTGCCGCTTGTCAGATGTATATTATTTACGTTGAATATAAAAAGCATTGAAGAAAATTAAATCGGAGCATGGAAAGGTTCAAGTGGAGAACACCACTGCTGATATGGTAAGTATTCTAATGATTTTTTTTTATCCTACACGAGTTTGCTCTTAAACTTTGTCCTCTTTTTTCAACTGTTATTTGTATTCAGTGTCTTTTTAATGAATCTATATCTCTCTTTTATGCAGATCGTGGAGGCACCGGGGGAGGGGGACTAATATATATGATAAAGTTCGTGCCTTTATATATGTGTGTGTTTTGGTTTCATATCCACAGGCTGGCATCATTGTTCGTGCTTGTGCTGGTTTGAATTCTAGGTTGTTTGCCTTGAAGGTCTTCCCAAAGGTCCACTCTGTTATGGTAAATCTTTCTTCTGGTCTGTCATCTTTTAGGTTTCTTGTATGCTACATATATTTTTATTATCATTCTTTATTACAACCATATAATTTAAACCTTTGTTCTGTTATGTCTCAGTTTATCTTGAACTTGAAGGAATGCCTTTGATCTGTCGTCGTCGGTTCCTGTTACCTCTTTGATGGTCTCCTCTTTCCCTTTTATTTTATTTTAGTGTTCTTAGAGCGTAGACCTCTTCTACATTAAATTTTCTGTAAATGAACTTGTCAATTATTTGATGGTTGAGATTGTTCTTAAAAGCTTACTTACAATTATTGTGGCTTATCGTAGCTATTTTGCAGATTGTACTTGATGAGCTGACTAGTAGGATTGATGGGTGGAGGATTGGCTGGAATCCAAGGCTCTTGAAGGAGCCGAGTTGTTTGTTCAATTGACTGGTGGAAGACTGCTTGCAGCAGATCAAACTCAAAGGCCAAGGTTTCATTAACTGTCTCTTCATCTTTCTCTTGCATTAGCTTTTCCTTCTTTCTTTTGCTTATGTCTCTTCATCTTTCTCTTGCATTAGCTTTTGCTTCTTTCTTTTGCTTATTATGATTCTTCTTGTTCTGTGATTTCAGGTTTTAAACCGCTGATTCCAAAAGGAGTTGATGAGTATGATGAATCAGAATTAGAAGGTTTGTTCATTTTTCATCCCGGGTCTGAATTTGTTAGGACGTTAACAGTCTCTTAATCTTTCTCATTTTGAGTTAGCTTAGGTTTTCAACAGCTGATTCCAAAATGAAATTACACAAGATTTCTCCTCTTATCTTGTGTAATTTGGGGATAATTTTTGAAGCTTGTATTCTTTTGTGCTTCACAAACCAGGAGCTACACATGGAGCGCCTTAGAGGATGAAGAAGATCGAATAAATCCTCATATCAACAAAGAAAGAAGCCATACACTTTACAGTAAGTTTTACTTGTTATATTACTAACCTTGTTTTACAGTTTTTCATTCCTAGTTAGGGTTTATTGGTTTTATTTTGCTGCATATGCTTGGCTTGGTCACCGCCGTTTAATCTCGGTTGTGATATTGTAATGACATTAACATTCTCTTAAACTTTCTTTTGAGTTAGCTTTTTGTTGATATTTTTGCTTATTATTATTTCTTCTTTTTCTGTAATTTCAGGTTTTCAACAACTGATCCAAAACGTTGAACAGTTGAGTTAATGAGTCTGAGGAATCAGAATCAGAATCAAAGGTTGGTTTACTTGTTACAAAAGTTTTGATCTGATTTTTTGTTGATTATTCCTAATTAGTTAGGTTTATTGGTCGGTTTTATTTTCCTGCAGGCTTGGCTTGGTCAACGTTTAATCTCGGGTCTGATATTGTAAGGACGTTAATTGTCTCTTCTTTCTTTTTTGAGTTAGCTTTTCGTTGGTTCTTTTGCTTATTATGATTTTTTCTTATTTTGTGATTTCAGGTTTTCATGGGCTGATCTAAAAGGAGTTAATTAGTCTGAGAATCAGAATAAGCTCCGTTCCTCTTCAAGTATCTTGTTCATTTTCTTAAGTTGGATTTCAAACCACGAAATAAAGGTACATATATGGTATAATTCTTCATATTTACAAGATTTCTTTCTATCTTGTGTGATTTGGGGATAATTTCTGAAGCTTGTGTCCTTTTTTGTGCTTCACAAACCAGGGACGAGACATAGAGCGCCTTAGAGGATGAAGAAGATCGATAAGTCCTGATATCGACAAAGAAAGGGCCATACACTTAACACTAAGGTACTTTTATTTTCTTGTTTTTGGTTGTGTGTATATATGTATATTGAGATTGACATAAAAAATTAAAAGAAAGATTTGTCTTTGACAGTCCCCCGAATCAATCAATATGTTTTCCTTGTCACAAAGTGAGTTGGATTTGCTTAAATTTTTCTTTTTATTGTAACAATTTAGATGCGTGGGAAAAGAGGAATCTTTGGTTTTGTTGCTGCTTCTTTAGAAGGAGATTATATATATGACTTACATACTTTGCAACGCTTCTTGAAGGTGTACGTATGGAGCCTGGAAGAAGGTGAACGGGTACTAACTCTTGTTAACTAAATCGTGCTTCACTTTGTGTGCTATGGAGTCTATAAGTTTAGGTCATATTACAAGCAGTTAAGCTCTTCTCTCTATTCTAGTTATTTTCTTTTCTCATATACAACTTGTTATTTCAGGACCGTTTGAAGAAACTGAAATCAGAACATGGAAAGATTCAAGTGGGGAACATCACTGTTGATATGGTAATGGATTCTAATCATTTTTATCCCCTCTGTTTGATTATGATAGCTTTCCAGCTCTTATAATATATATTGTTCTCCGTGGTTTGGCTAATCAGGTAACCCCTCTTTTTTTTTTCCTATCTCTACAAGTGAGAGTTCCAAGAATGACTCTTATGAACTGCTAGACGTATGATGTTCAACTAAGAATTTTGTAATTTGTATTGCATGCTAATCAAGACAGGCCATAACTTGACCCATTGTACAACTAATGAATAAAATGCTTGGGATTATGTTTTTTGCTTTTTGGCTTTGCCTGTGAAAATGTTGCTCATGTCTTGACTGAAATAATTCATACAAAATACATTTTAACTTTGTGATGTTCCAGTTCGATACCGTTCTGACTAGGGTAATCTTTGGTGATATTCTTTCTGATCTCGCGGCCGGAGGTTGTCTCAATTGCCAAAAATGTGCTTCAGCAAGCTGGATCTTTGGAAGGTTTTCTCTATTGTTCCCTTATCTTTTTTTTTTTCTCTTTTTTTTCTTTCTTGATGTTGTTGCTGTTTAATCTCATTTGGAAGGTAATCATAGTGGGTGTTTCTTTGCCACTGATATGTCTAAGACATTGCGTTTTTGCTCTGTATCAGGAGTGGAATTTAGCCTTCGGGAGATGCCCAGGAGGAGCTGCTTTCGGAGTTCCCTTTCCGGAGGAGACCACCGCAGCTCCAAAAGAGCCAGATGCATTGCTTCTTGGAGGCATTGGAGAGTCTGTCTTCTCTCTTGTTCAACTTATGTTGTTGTCTCTAAATTTTTTTGGGAAATGCATTTTCTCATATTTTCTTGTTGGTATAATTTTAAGGTACAAATGGGACAACAATGAAAAGCATCTGAGGCCTGACAAGGGGTTATTTCAGCTTCATGAGGTCTCAAAGCCTTTGCAAATCTGAGACCTGCTAAGGCAACCATCCTCAGCCTAATCTCAGAATTTCTTGGTAGTCTGAACTTTGTTTCTTTTGTGAACTTCAAATTATTGTTTTTTTTATACAGTTAATGGATGCTTTCACCTTGAAGACAGATGTAGCAGAAGGTGTTGATCTCAACAGCTTACCGGAGGTCTGTTGAATTATCAGTTTATCAAAACTGATCGTAATTCATATCTTTCTCGTTCTGTGGTGGGACAGTATCATTAAATATGATGTCTCACGGTAACAGGTATTTATTTTGGAGAGCTAAGGGGAATGGGCATAAAGACCAATGAATATGGCGAAGAAGTTGGGTTATATACTGAGGTTTATGCTACCCACGAGGTTCTTTATTGAAAATCTCAGTTCTCAGATGCAGATGGACTAAGCATTTCTTATGTTCTAAGATTGATAGAATTTTGCTCTTGTTGCCTTTGAGACTGCTAGGAAACGGCTTGACAAGATGTGTTCTCTTGTTTCCTGTGCAACGTATATAACACTGATGCTAATGCGATTTGTTTCTCTGCAGGCCTCAGTTTTATGGAGGAAACGAGTAACAGCACTAGCGTCTGAATGTCCTGATGTTGAGCTGTCACACATGTATATTGACATATATTGACAACGCCGCTATGCAGCTTGTTCGTGACCCCAAACAGGTACGCGTATTTACCAAACTATTCAGCGTTGATAGCGCTTTGAAAATTATGTAAATAGGGTTTGATGGTTTCACATATGCAGTTTGACACCATTGTTACAAACAACATCTTTTTGGTGATATATTTATCCGATTAAGCTGCCATCTGCTCAGTGATTCGGTACATTATAAAACAATCTGATCTTTGTCTGAACATAAACCCGTCATGTTTTGTACTGGGACCTGGACTCTTTGAACCTATTCATGGTTATGCACCTGATATTGCTGGGCAGGTTCTAACTCTCTATTCTACAGACAAACACTGCGTTTATATCAAAACTACTTGTATGCCAAAAAATAGTTTCTAACTATGACATTGCTGGACAGGTTCTAACTCCTCGGTTCTTTAAATTTTTCAGGATAAGGCAAACCTGTTGGCAACCATTCTTAGCGCTGCAGTGCTCCGCATATATAATCATATGGCATTTGCTCATTTTTGCCAGTTCTGCGGCTCCTTCATGCAGCAGATACTGGAGATGCGGAACAGTGAGGTAAAAAAGGAAAAGTCAGAGGGAAATCAAATTCTCTTAATGACCCTGTAGATCTTTCTTTTGCTAGATTGTGGTTTCCATCTTGTTTATGGTAGTATAAAAGAGTACCGAAAAAACTGTGTTCTATTTTGTTCTGAAATGCATACTTTGGATGGGGAGATGAGGAGTTAGTTTGCTTTCTGTCTTTTGATCTTTACAGGAATGATGGCATTGAAAATAGATACAGCATTTTGATAAGGTTTGTTAGTGAGGAATCTACTGATACATTCTACCAACATTTTAGAGGGAAACAATTCAATTCTCTGGAGTCAACCTATGTCAGATGTATATTATTTACGTTGAATATGAAATTAACTATATCTTTGTGATTTGATTACCTGCTGCCAACTCTGTGCAGGAAGATGTACTGTTGGTGGTTCACGATAAGCAGGATATACCTCACTCTTCCCCTTTGGCTACGAGTGAGACTATACTCTCTGCCCCGTCTTTGGAGAATGGCTCTACTTCGGCTATAGTTGTGATTCAGAGTGATCAATCTAATGCTACTGCTTTACCAAGTTCAGTGGGGGAGAAGGAGACTGAAGTCTGGATCACCCCTAAACCAAGTCGTACTAGTCCGTCTAAAGGACATGATAGGCAGGGTTGGGGGGAGATTTCACTGCTGAAAAATTCCTATGGGGTTTTGGGGACGGAGGAAGCACTTGGTGAGGATTTGGAGGATTCTCAAGAGGAGGGTTCTAGTCTGGTTGTAGAGGAAGGGCGTCAACCTCCTTTGGAGGATTCAGCTACTCGTCAAACTGGGACTGCTATAAACCGCGGCTCTCAGACGGAAGTTCCTGTGAGGACATATTTGCTTCGAGGTAATAAAACAGTAAAGAAGGATCGTTCAAATCTTCCTGCTCAGTCTGTTAGGGATCTCCCTAGAGATCAGAGTAAGAAGCCTCCTTTAAAACATTAAATGTCTGGTTTATGTTGGAATGTCCGGGGTCTAAATAAATCTTCTAAGCATTCCATCATAAAACAGTGGGTGGAGGGGAATCAATTTCAGTTTGGTTGTTTGCTGGAGACCAGGGTCAGAGAGGGCAAGGCTCAGCGGTTGGGGAGTTATTTGTTTCCTGGCTGATCTGTTTTAACAAATTATGAACATAATTGTCGAGGACGTATTTGGGTTGTTTGGAAGGATGATGTGCGGGTGGATCCTTTCTTTAAGAGTGAGCAGTTAATTACTGTCTCGGTGAAGCTTGGAGCTCAGAAAGAGGAGTTCTTCTGCTCCTTTGTCTATGCATTACATACTATGGAGGCTCGTAAAGCATTATGGCAGGAGATTCGTGATCACCATGATTCCCCTCTCTTTCGTAATAAACCGTGGATCTTATGTGGAGGCTTTAACGAGACGTTGGATATGGCGGAGCATTCTTGGGTCGATGTTAATCCGATCATCTCGGGGGGTATGCGAGACTTTCAAAATGTGGTGAACTATTGTGCTCTCTCTGATCCGGTGTACCATGGTCCTCTTTTTACGTGGTGCAATAAGAGGGATGGTGATCTGATCCTTAAAAAGCTGGATCGTGTTTTGGTCAATGATACTTGGACAAGACTGAATCCGCAGGCGTATAGTGTCTTCGCGAGTGGCGGAGTGTCTAATCACTTGAATTGTAGGATAATGGTCACCGGGGGAAGTGCTAATTCTGGTCGCAGGCGTATGCCATTTAAGTTTGTTAACTTAATGACGAGTATGGAGGAATTCTTACCCTTGGTTGATACCTATTGGCAGGATACACAACCGTTATTTCTGTCAACCTCTTCTTTGTTTCGATTCTCTAAGAAGCTTAAAGGCTTAAAGCCAAGGCTCCGGAGCTTGGCAAAACGTCGTCTGGGTGATTTGATTATCAAAACAAAAGCGGCTTATGAGACTCTGTGTCAAAAACAGCAGGCAAATTTGGCTGATCCTTCGCTGTTGGCAATGGAGGAGGAGAATGTTGCATATAAGAGATGGGATTTCTTAGCTGGTTTAGAAGAAAAATATCTTAAACAGAAGGCTAAGTTACACTGGCTGCGAGTGGGAGATAGGAACAATAAGGTCTTTCATAAAGCTGTAACGGTACGAGCAGCTCTGAATTCTATTAAAGAGATTCACTGCCCAAATGGTCGAGTAGTTGACACGGAGGGGGATATCAAAGTCGAGGCTGAACGACATTTTAGAGAGTTTCTGCATACCATTCCTATTGATTTTGAGGGGACTTCAGTGGCAGAGATGGAACTCTTGATGCCTTATCGCTGTTCTGCGGTTGAGCAACATGCTTTGGTACGACCTGTTTTGGGAGAGGAAATCAAGAATGTGCTTTTTTCCATGCCAAATGATAAGTCTCCAGGTCCATATGGGTTTACTTCTGAGTTCTATAAGGCAGCTTGGCCAGTTCTTGGTATGGAGTTTGTGTTAGCAGTGCAATCTTTCTTTGCTAATGGTTTCTTGCCTAAGGGTATTAATTCTACGATTCTTGCATTAATTCCCAAAAAGGTGGCTGCACGGGAGATGAGAGATTATAGACCTATTTCATGTTGTAATGTTCTTTACAAAGTTATCTCAAAGATAATTGCAAACAGATTGAAACGGGTGTTGCCAAAGTTCGTATCCAGTAATCAGTTTGCCTTTGTGCAAGATTGGTTGTTGATAGAAAATGTTCTGTTGGCCACTGAAATTGTCAAGGATTACCATAAGGATTCCCTGTCTGGACGTTGTGCTATCAAGATAGATATTTCCAAGGCCTTGGACTCGGTTCAATGGTCCTTTCTCTCTAAAGTGCCCTCTGCAATGCAATTCCCTCCTACGTTTGTTCATTGGATCATGCTATGCGTTACCACTGCCTCGTTCTCTGTACAGGTTAATGGGGAGCTCGCAGGTTTTTTTCGAAGCTCTAGGGTTCTTCGACAAGGTTGTTCTTTGTCCCCCTATTTGTTTGTGGTCTGTATGGATGTCCTTTCAAAATTGCTTGACAAGGCAGCGGGGGAGCGGTTATTTGGGTTTCACCCCAGGTGTCGGAACTTAGGCCTCACCCATTTAAGTTTTGCGGATGATCTGATGGTTCTTTCTGATGGTCAGGCGCGTTCCATTGATGGTATTATTGCTGTTTTTACTCAGTTTGCGAAGATCTCCGGACTCACCATTAGCATGGGGAAGTCCACTCTGTATTTAGCGGGTGATGTCTCTCAAGCTCCTCAGACTTATCCATTTACGCTTGGTTCTCTCCCTGTGAGATACTTGGGCCTCCCTTTGGTTACCAAATGTCTTAGTCTTGGTGATTGCTCGCCATTATTGGAGCAGATAAAAAAGAGAATTAGCTCTTGGTCTATATGTTCCCTCTCTTTTGCGGGTAGATTCGAATTGATCTCCTCTGTTCTGTGGAGTGTTTGCAACTTCTGGATGGCTGCTTATAGGTTACCATGTGCATGTATTAAAGCTATTAACTCCCTTTGTTCTGCTTTCCTCTGGTCGGGGACGGAGTTGAATAGTCGTAAAGCTAAGGTTGCCTGGGAAGATGTGTGTAAACCAAAGACTGAAGGTGGACTTGGTTTGCGGTCTCTACAGAAGGCAAATAAGGTGTGTTGCATGAAGCTGATATGGCGGATAGTCTCTCATGGGAATTCCCTATGGGTGAGATGGGTCCATGAGAATTTATTAAAACAGGCCTCCTTTTGGTCTATGAAACCTTCGACAACTGTAGGGTCGTGGATCTGGACTAAGCTCCTAAAATATCGTGCGGTGGCTCAAACGTTTTGTAAGGTTGAAGTTGGCAATGGTGAGCTTGCCTCTTTTTGGTTTGATCGTTGGTCGAGCATGGGAACGTTTTCGGAAGTCTTGGGTGATCGAGGGGTTCTGGATATGGGGATCAGTTGGCGTAGCTCTGTTGCCGAGGCGTGGGCACGATCACTTAAATGCTATTGAGAATGCTCTGGCTTTGCAATGGCAACATCGACAACAATGTGAGGATCGGGTTCTATGGAGAGGAAAAAACGATGTGTACCGACCAAAGTTCTCCACTCGAGACACTTGGAATCGTATTCGTGTTACGGGTACCACGGTGGCATGGCATAAGGGAATCTGGTTTCGACATGCCACACCAAAGTTCTCTTTATGTGTGTGGTTAGCTGCCCTGGATAGACTTTCGACTGGTGCTCGCATGGTTGCTTGGAATGGATATGCGGCAGGAACCTGTGTACTATGTCAGCTCGCTCTAGAGACTCGAGACCATCTCTTCTTTGCTTGTGGTTTTGTCTCTACTGTGTGGGAACCTCTTGCTAAAGGGTTGCTGCAAGTAAGCTACTCAACAGATTGGTCTACTATCCTAAACCACTTATCCAACTCTCAGCTCCCTCTGGTGATCGGGTTTCTCAGCAGGTATGTATTCCAGGCTGTGGTTTACACAATATGGAGGGAACGTAATGGTCGACGGCATGGGGACAAACCTAACACTACTGCACAACTCATTGAGTGGATAGATCGCCAAGTCAAGGATCAGATCCTTGATGTTGATCTGTTGGGGGATCGGTCTTATGATGAAGCGTTTCAAATATGGCTACAGGCTAGACTATAGTTGTAGGAGAGGCTGACTAAGTATATGGCTTTCAGCTAAGATAATTTTTCAAAACATGTTGCACAAGTTGTAAAACAGTGTATTTTTCTTTGAATATAATTTAACATTAGATTCAAAAAATATATATATATATATATTCCTGTTTCAGAGAGATTGGACCAAGACACTGGTGGGTGGTGGCATTTTTACAACCATGTGCAAATTCTTCTTGTCCAGTAGTAAGGCTCTTTTAGCATTTGCAGGAAAAGAACCAGGGGGAGGGCCGGGATCTGCTTCATCTTTGTCCTTGTCCTCTGGAGTGTTGTTCTTTGGTAGAGATACAGGTTTCTGAACAGTTGGCTGTCTCCACTTATTCCAGGTGAGGCAGTAAAGAGGATGGTTTGGGGATGGTCTGGGTAATTTGGAGTCGTGTAACGGTGTAGGCGGAATCTCCCCACATAGGGCTGGGGATAGAGAAGCCAGCGAGTGTGCTGGTTGCCCAAAACATCACGTACAAGACCTCGCTGGCTTCTCTACCCCCAGCCCTATGTGGGGAGATTCCGCCTACACCGTTGCACGGCTCCATATTACCCAGACCATCCTCTTTACTGCCTCACCTATTTCTGGAATAAGTGGAGACAGCCAACTGTTCAGAAACATGTATCTCTATTAAAGAACAACACTCCAGAGGACAAAGATGACACCAAAGCAGATCCCGGCGCGCCCCCTGGTTCATTTCCTACCTCAGCTTTTTATGGTCGTAGCAAACTGTAAGTGAGAAGAAAACAGACGACCCATGCCACTGAAGTCCAGTCTCTCCTCAAAGCTTTCAATAACTTTCTGGATAGCATTACCAAGTTTGTTGCTACTCTTTTTTACTGTCATTAGACTTGCTGTGATGTGATGTCTCATCTTTTCTTCTTTTCACTGCAGCACTATGGAAGATGATAAACTGACTAGCGCTGAGGCTCTCTGGATTGCGCTTCAGAAGCAAATTTCAGGGAATTAGGATTGCTGGGACTGGTTTCTCTTGAAGAGACTAGGAAACAGGTCTCTCCTCTTCTCTTCACTCCTCTATTAATTCTCACTTCTTTGTACGTATATTTCGCCAAAATACTCTCTGCTAGCTTCTTATTGTTTTTCTTCTTTGTTAAATCCCCACTGGGAAAAGATTATGCTACATCTGTTAACGTTTTTTAGAATCTAAACAATCTTGCAACTCTGCGATTGGATGCTCTTGTCACTTAATCATTCTGTCCCCTCTAGGTAGTTTCCAGAACTCTTCGTATTCCCTTTTTCCATCGGTTATTATTGCCAATAGGTTTCTAATACCCAGTTGTTTGGTGGTTTCTGGAGGAGTTAAAGCAGAGGTTGCTGTCGGAGCTACTCTTTCTTCTCTACCCGAAACCTCGCTGAACACCGGAAGACCATCTCTACAGTAAGAATAAATCACAGCTCAATAATATTCCAAGGTTTTTTCAAAACGAAAACGAAAACGAAAGAAAGAAACTGGCCAACTCACATCAACCGAAGCGGGAGACAGATGAAGGATCTCAACATTTCTTATCCCTGTAACAAGATTCGTCACATCCCGCCTCTTGACATTACCTGCCTCATCAAGATCCAGCTTAGCTTCGACTAGGGAATCCAAATTAACTTGCATATACTCAGCCAAGGCACAATCTGAGTACTCAAGGTAGACAAGATTCTGTAGGTCAAATGACATAGAGGTAGCATCATAAACATCAATTGGAGAATCGTAGTAAACTGATAGTCGCTTGAGGGTTGGACTCGAGATGGGCTCAGGCATTCCTGTAAATTCCTTGTGACGGACACACCCTTTTCCTGAATATAATCAAGAATAAAGATCACACAATGTACCTCCTCTATAGTCACATCATCACGAAGAAAACAAAGAAGGGCATTTTACCTTCCTCGTCAATCCCTCCTCGAACATTAAGTAGGGGGAAAACGCTTGAAATAAAGCGTGCTGGAGAGAAGCTGAACCATTGCAGGACAACTCATCTGCCTGTGATGCTGATGTTGATAGATCTGCAGGACACCAAACACAGAGAATAAGATCTTACATAACTCTTTTTTATCTTTGAAAAAAAAAATCTGATATAAGCAAAGGATGAAAGGTAATTGATCAAAAGAGCAAAGGAAACCTCACCAAGTGTCAGTGATAACAGTGGAAACCTAAAAGATTTATACCTCGGACAGTTGTAATAGAGTGGCAAGAACGACGATCCAATCTTTGAACTTGACAGAACACATCTGGGCCAATAGAAACTCCGCATCTAACCGTTTCTGTAGCTCACTCATTTGGAGCTGAGGACATGTATCTGAGGTAAGATAAAGTTTCTCAAACAATGCAGAGACTTCTATAGTCTAGGGATCTACGTGCTTGGTTTTCACATTGTTTCAAACAGCAGAAAAAGAAAAGAGTTTTAAACATCAAAGAGACCACAACGGAGTTAATTTCTAGGAATGCAAATTTTTTACCAAACATCAAGTAACTGGCATGACTTTAAAGTATGCTCTTTACAGAATTAAGCAACATGAGGACTTTGCTCTTTGAACAAAGACCTGCAATTGCATCCTGATCAGAGTCGTGTTAATCAAATAAAATGGATCAGAAGGCAATTGTATGACTCTAGTAAATAAACTTTCTTAAAACCAGAAAGACCAAAATGGACACGAAAAGAGTCAATAGATATAAACTTTACATGCGAGTAATAGTATGCGACAGCCATATTTACCTGTAATAGCCATAATGCACAGTACTGACACCTACCAGTTTGGAAATCACCTACAACATTTATATACTTAGTGTCCGATTCGAAACATAGTCTAACAGATTTCTATAGAGTTCTATGATAGAGACATCAAGAACCTGGGATATGCATGTTTTGAAAAGAAAAAAAATTGTGTTTAGTGGTGAATAATTTTTTTTTTGCTTTAGGCATCCAATTAATTTGCGCCGGCCCTGGTAACTCTATATATTTAAAATGATATTTCAATCAGTTTGTTAATTTCCAACCTTTAGTTTCAGTATAATTGTCATACGTTATTACGTTGCAGTACAATTTTGTCAAAAAAGTTGTATTTGTCAAAATATATATAAGAGTAAAGAGGTACACAACTAAAGATCTTCATTAGTATATATTTATCTAATCAGAGCCATTAGTTTTGTCACGTAGCTCCTGATCAGTCTGATCAAGTTTTGGATCGAACATACATATATAAGCATCTATAGATTTTGTTCCGGTTTAGCTTGGTTTACTCTAAATGTTCAACAAACATTTCGAATGCTATATAGTATATATGTATGTATATATATATATATTATTTTTTTAATCCATTTTATATATGTCTTCATACTCTAATGACTAAACGATGTCGATGTGTCTAATAAACTGGTTTTTATATACTTGTCTTTAGTAAACTAATTTATATATACTTATATAACTAGTAAATGTGTCTTCGATTTTATAGCTATAGCATGTTATCTTGACTCCAATGGTGTGGGATCAATTATCTGTGTGTGGTGGTGTTCTGAATTCTGATATATATGTGTGGAGAACTATTCTATAGAACTAGAACACAAGAACTTCAAAGAATTAAGAACACAAACTAAAAGAATTACTCTCTTTTATTAACCTTTAGGAAAATCACTCAAAACCTAAAGCTCTCTCTTGTTCTCTCTTAAACTTATAAGTTATGCAACACCCTTGCATCTTCTTATATAGTAAAGACCTTAAACAAAACTTCCTAATTCAAATTGGAAAACTAACTTATTAAATAACTCCTAAATCTCAAATATGTATATTAAGCTTTTCTCCTAAATATACTTGTCTTTGTCCTCAAGCTATGTCAAGCTTATTCAACATATTCCTCATTATCTATTAAATACATTATTTTATTCATGTTTATGTATCATCATAATATAATACGAGAGCCCCAATCTGAAATCTTTAATTTGTTGTGGCATTTGCTGATCAAATAATTTAGTAGTAATAATGGCGCTGCAGATTCAATTTTGTAACGAATTATATCTTTAACATAAAGTTAAATTTCATTTGTATTATGACAATCACAATGATTTAGGGTTTATGATTGCTCGATTAATAATAATCTATCAATGATTTAGTGTAAAAGCTCTATAAATATCTCTAAATGATTGACGGCGCTTATGACATCAAAGAATTGTATATTTCCATCTTATTGTTATGTCAACTTTTCTTTTTCTTGTTTTTCAGTTTTGTTATGTTAACTTTTTCCATGATGAAGTTAATTTTGATCGCCAGAATGTG
Organism: Camelina sativa; assembly: GCF_000633955.1. NCBI lineage: Eukaryota > Viridiplantae > Streptophyta > Magnoliopsida > Brassicales > Brassicaceae > Camelina > Camelina sativa. The sequence continues at coordinate 2,120,775 of NC_025700.1, forward strand.
GAGACAAGGCAATTAGAACTATACTCTACGCTCAATTTATACAAAGTAAATCTTGTTAAAAAGACACTAGAAAAAAGGTTAGAGAGAACAAGTTTTTTAGGTGTGTTGAAGAACGAAACAATATGGTTTTTAGTACGTTCGGAATTGTCAGCTTAGTTTTTATAGGAGTTTGTCCTATCATACTCATCGTGATTGTTCTAATGAGTAAGTTTCTTATCATCAACCAAACACGGGTTGAACCCACCAGTTCCAATGCATAACTTTTATCATGTAATTAAGTAGATCAGTTATTTTAGCATGTACGGAGCCTATATAACAAACATATCAATATATTTATTTTGCTATTTAAAGAATTATTTATTTTCTTTTATATTTTATGAAATTGTAATCCTCTTTATTATCCTACTATATTAATTGGGAAGTACACATATAAAACTAACCTTAAAATGTGTAAAAAAATTACATTCAATTGTCATTAGAAAAATTTAATTAAGATAAATTAATTAATTAAATAAATATAACTAGTTAAAAAACGAAAATAGTAGACACGTCAAATAAAATAAATAGTAGAAATGTTAAAAAAAAAAATCTATTAGAACCAAAACTAATTTGTACTAAAAAAAAATTAACAGATAAGATTTAGTTGCTCTTTTTTACATGTTAGTTATATTTTTCTACTTATTTCACAATTATAGCAAAGATTTAGTTCAATAGACAAAGGTTTAAACAATTTTATTCATTACATGTAAATGTTTTATTGACAGGTTTTCAATGAATATTTTTAAATACAAAAATTATAATATAAGCAATAAATATTTAACCACAAACAGTTATAAATAACACAATAACAAAATAAATTATTATAAATTTTCATCAAAAAAAAGTTCAGCCCGCGGTTTGCCGCGGGAGAATACCTAGTTCATATTTAAATGATATTGCAATAAATATCTCAACATTTTGTTTCTCCATTCGCTTGCCAATAAAAGTTGTATTTAAATGATTTTACCAGTGACCGATAATGGTGCCTTGGCTTGTTCAAATCGCTTCAGGATATCTTAGATTTAGCTTACTTAACATTCTCATATGTCTTATATCTAATCCCTTCTTTCGGTGGGTGCATTGTATCTGAAAAAAATTAGAAAAAAAAAATTATATTATCAACTATTTGAGTAATTAAACATGAGGGGTGTCATATTTTAAAAAAAAAAAAAACTAAAGTCTCACGTTGCTGCAGTGAGAGACAGACTATTTGTATAATTGTGAATAGAAAACGTACTAATTTGCTTATTACTTTCCAAAAACGTACTAAAAACACAAATACCTCTTTTTTGAATGTGATTTATGACTACAACTGAAACAGCTTGAAGCCTTGAACTATATCCGAAGTTATTTCAGTTTGGTTTGATTTGGTTTGGTTTAATTAAAATGTCAACCAATTAGTATGAGTAATTTAAACTCGACACAACAAACTGTGTCGTTTCTTGAAGGATAAGTAGAATAGAAGAATTTAAACGAAATCCCAAATTTCCTAATTCCTAAAGCTCAGAATTACCTTGGGGATTAAATGATCAACGATCTTCTCTCTTACAAGTGCTCACGTTCTTTCACCACATTCATGTATTTAGTTTCTATACCTAATCATTGACACATCATCATCGTTACTTGTCATTTTGGAAAGTTGCTCTTCTCTAATCTATGTTCTTAATTTATGGATCATCTATGGTTTAACACGATCAGGAAAATTTGAGTCTCCCTATATAAGTTTTCACTCTTTTTTGTGTTGGTGTATATTGTGGTTAATCTAGCAAAGAGAGACTTGTTGATCCGGAATGAACTCTTGCAGCTGTGACTTCAGACCCTGCATTGCAAATAAAAAAATAACACCACAAGCAGCACTTCCAGAACTAATACTAAGAAGGGAGAAAAACAAATTATTTGTAGTGGTAATCAAATAATTTTGGTACGTACGTTATAATGGGTCAGTGGCATTAAATTTTGTAACGATAATTAATATATTCTCGAACACTAGCTACGTACTCCACAAATAATATATTCTCCACTGATCATTTATATTATTATTTTTTGAAGTACATTTTGGTTTATGTCCTTCAAGTTTTATTTATTTAATATATTTTATTTACAACATTAATCCCTGACAAATTTTCTAAAATAACATTTCGTAGAAACTCAATTAATGGAACTATTTAAATCTACCTAATTTGATATGTTTATTGCCATAAATAGCTGGGCAACATCTATACATTTCGATTTTTCCATAAACATCTACACAATAAATTTTTAATCCCATAAAAATCTTCAAACATATTTTAATAGATCTTTAGAGAAAAAATCTGTTATTTTTCCTAAATTATCTCGGCTTAATTAATAGTTTCCATTTAATATTTTATACATTTATTGAAGAAATATACATAATATTAGCTTAAAATCGAGAATAGAAACAATTAATTTTTATATACATTAAACACATAAAATAACTATTACTTCTCACATATATCTATATTATTTTACATAAAAAACACAATCAATTGGTGTACCGCGGGTCAAAACTTAGATAGCATAGTAACATCTATATTAAAAACAAAAAAAAAACTTAACCATTTTATTTAAAATCATAAATGAACATTAAAATCGTCTCATAAATTCAATAAATAGTTATAGGTATATAATTTAAAAATTAATAAATAACAAACAAATATAATCTACGTATTTTAAATATTTAAAATTAAAAATTATAGTCCCGCGGTATACAGCGGATTAAATCCTAGTATACTCTCTTTTTTTTACCACCTAATGCAACAAGATTTGATAAAAACTGGAAAACTACCATTTCTTTTGACGTTTGATTTAGGAAAGTAGACAGTAAAAACCCTATTCTGGATTATATACGGGAAGTATTAATATTTAGTATATATATACATACGGCATTCAAGTATTGATAGGCGGTGTATTGCTAGCACATTAAATTTGTATCTTATTGTGTTATGTAAACTTTTCTCTTTTTGTATTTCAGTATTTGATTTCTTACTATATTATATTTTAACTTTGATTCCCCAAGTGGTAGAGAGAAGGCAATTAGGAGATATATATATATTCCTCGCTCTTATGAGATTAATATATAAACTAACTTTTTGTCGACTAGGAACTTTTTTTGTTTAACAAAAAGAACAAGTTTTGGTGAGGGTGGAGAAACAATATGGATCATTCGAGTTTTCTGCGTGTACTCTATATCTCTGGAGTATTCGGTGTTGCCACGGTCGTCTTTGTTTTACTTTATGTGTGGAATGTTTGTACCGCCGACCGAACACCCGTCGCACCCACTTCTAATGCGTAATGTCATTGTAACTCTATATATTTAAAATGATATTTCAATCGTTTTAATTTGTTAATTTCCTACCTTTAGTTTCAGTATTAGTGACATACGTTATTACGTTGCAATACAATTTTGTCACAAAAGTTGTATTTGTCAAAATATAAGAGTGTGTGTTTTCACACTCACATGCAAAACCCCAGTCGAGAGGTAAACAACTAAAGATCTTCATTAGTATATATATTTATCTAACCAGAGCCGTTAATTTTGTCACGTAGCTCCTCAGTCTGATCAAGTTTTGGATCGAACATACATATATATATATATAAGCCTCCTATAGATTTTGTTCCGGTTTAGCTTGGTTTACTCTAAATGTGGAGAACTCTTCCTCATTATCTATTGAATACATTGGTTTAAACATGTTTATGAATCATCATAATACGAGCTGAGAGCCCCAATTTGAAATCTTTAATTTTTTGTGGCATTTGCTGATTAAATAATTTTGGTACGTACGTAACAATGGCGCTGCGGGCATTCAATTATGAAACGAGTTACATCTTTAACATAAAATCAAATTTCATTTGTATTCTGACAATCACAATAATTTAGGGTTTATGATTGCTCGATTAATAATATAATCTATCAATGATTTAGTGTAAAAGCTCTATAAATTATCTCTAAATAATTGACGGCGCCTATGACATCAAAGAATTGTATATTTCCATCTTATTGTTATGCCAACTTTTCTTTTTCTTGTTTTTCAGATTTGTTATATTAACTTTTCCCATGAAGTTAATTTTAATCGCCAGAATGTGGAGACAAGGCAATTAGAACTTTGTATATATATACTCTACTGCTCAATTTATACAATGTAATAAATCTTGTTAAAAAGGCACAAGAAAAAGGCAACTTTTCTTTATAAAAATGAAATTTATACACAAGAAAAAAGGCAATTTATACAAAAGGCAACTTTTCTTTTTTCTTGTGTCTTTTTAACTAAAATGTCAACCTTTAATCAACCGATCGATTGGATTAATAATACCAGGAAATACGAAAACGACAAAAACTCTTGTCGTTTCATCACGGATAAGGTTAGAGAGAACAACAAGTTTTAGGTGTGTTGAAGAACAAAACAATATGGTTTTTAGTTAGTACGTTCGGAATTGTCAGCTTTGTTTTTATAGGAGTTTTTGCTATATCATACTCATCTTGATTGTAAGTTTCTTGTCATCAACCAAACACGGGTTGAACCCACACTAGTTCCAATGGGTAACGTTTTATCATGTAATCAACTACATAGATCAATTATTTTAGTATGTACGGAACCTATACAACAAGCATATATCAATGTAGTTATTTCGCTATTTAAAGAACTATTTATTTTCTTTCAGATTTTATGAAATTGTAACCCTCTTTATTATTCATATTTAAATGATATTGCAATAATTTTTCATACGTTGATGATGATATCTCAACATTCTACATATCTTAAAAATGATTCGCGGTGCCCATCACATAACAGAATTGTATCTTATTCTTATTAATTAAAACACTCTAATCAAATAAAAATAAAAATAAAAATGTTTCTTCGTCCTCATCAGTATCGCTCTCTCTCTCTCTCTCTCTCTCGTCGTAACGAAGATGCTTTTTTAAAATAGTACTTCCCACATATTCAATACCACCATATAAGTCCATAGAAGTAAAAACATATCCTTCCAACGCTACAAGAAAAAACGCTTCTTCTTCTCCATCATCATTTATCTCCGTCACTTTCATATTCCTTTACCGTTACCGCCTCAAGTCTCTCCGGTCCGGTGACCGTTCTTGCTTTTGTCTGATGGTTCCCTTTTTTGTTGAGTTAGTTATATACAAAGCAATGTCACCTATTGTTCGAGCTCCTCATTCGATCCATATGAATTGGGTTTTGTTTTTGATTTTTCCAATTTTTTCTCAATTTGGGGTTTTGTGATGGAAGCTAGAAGAACTCAAGGTGGAGAAGAAGAAGGTCACAGTTTATATGGGTTTAGTGGTAAAACGAGTGTCGCAGAGTGGGATTTGAATGATTGGAAATGGGATGGTCATCTCTTCGTAGCCAGACAGTTGAATCACGGCTCATCCAACACCTCCTCGGCGTGCTCTGATGAAGCAACTGTTGTTGATATCATGGACAATATGAATAAAAGAAGAGCTGTTACTGTGATACCAATGGATGATGATGATGCTCCTAAGCTTACTTTGAATCTTGGTGGTTGTGGTAGTGGTAATTTTGCCAAAAAGACTAAACTTGGAGGAGCATTACAGACTCGAGCCATTTCTTGTCAGGTAGAGAATTGTGGAGCTGATTTAACCAAGGCTAAGGATTACCATAGACGTCATAAGGTTTGTGAGATGCATTCTAAAGCTACTAGTGCACTTGTTGGCAGTATTATGCAGCGGTTTTGTCAGCAATGTAGCAGGTATGGGTTTAGAAAAAGGATTCAACTTTAGTACTATTGGGTCTTCTTATGTCTCGGTCTCCCTTGTCAGGTTTCATGTGCTTGAAGAGTTTGATGAAGGAAAGAGAAGTTGTCGTAGACGTTTGGCTGGGCATAATAAGCGTAGGAGGAAAGCAAATCCTGATACTTTAGGCGATGGGACTCCTACAAGTGATGGTCAAACTAGCAACTATTTGTTGATTACTCTCTTGAAGATACTCTCCAATATACATTGTAAGTTGTTCATGAAAGTTTCATTTGGACATTTAGTCTTAAAAGCGCTTTATTCAGTTCTGTGTTCGGTTTTGCAGTGAATCAATCGGACCAAACGGGTGATCAGTTACTCTCTCATCTTTTAAAGAGCCTTGTAAGCCAACCTGGTGAACATGTTGGGAAGGATTTAGTTGGGCTTATGCAGGGTGGAGGAGGACTTGAAGCTTCTCAAGCTTTGCTTTCACTCGAGCAAGCTCATCGAGAAGATATAAAGCATCATTCAGTAAATGTGCTTGAAACGCCTTTGCAAGAAGTGTATGTTAATGGTTCTCAAGAAAGAGCTGTCTTGGATAAGTCCCAAAAGCAAGTCAAAATGAATGCTTTTGATTTGAATGATGTATACATAGACTCGGATGATACTACAGATATAGAGAGATCATCACCTCCTCCCACAAATCCAGCGACCAGTTCTCTTGATTATCACCAAGACTCGCGTCAGTCTAGTCCACCTCAGACTAGTAGGAACTCAGATTCAGCTTCTGACCAATCACCTTCAAGTTCCAGTAGAGATGCTCCGGTACAAATCTCACCTTTCATCCATTCATTTTTGCTTGCTTATAATTCACTGTAACATTTCTTGTTTTGGTTGCATATTTAGAGCCGTACCGATAGGATTGTGTTCAAACTATTTGGGAAAGTGCCGAATGATTTTCCAGTTGCCTTACGAGGACAGGTAAATATAATTTCTGCAGTTTGTTGTGATTTTGAAAGTGACACTGTACTGTACGCTGTTGTGTTCTAATATTTTAATTTTCAGATCCTTGACTGGTTAGCTCATACTCCAACTGACATGGAGAGCTACATTAGACCTGGTTGTATCGTTTTGACAGTTTATCTTCGTCAAGATGAAGCTTCTTGGGAAGAAGTAAGAATCATTTTCACAACTCTTTCTCTATTCTTTCCAGATTATCATCTGTCTCATAGAATCACTTCATGTTTCCTTTTTCTTTTTTTTCCTGCAGCTTTGTTGTGATCTGAGTTTCAGCTTGAGGAGGCTTCTAGATCTTTCACATGATCCTCTATGGACTGATGGGTGGATTTATCTTAGGGTGCAAAACCAGTTTGCATTTGCGTTTAATGGTTAGTTTTTGAGAATCTTTGGATCTATGTTATAGTGTCCATATGTTTTCTTGAGATCTGAGTATTCTTCTAATTTCGTGCTACAGGTCAGGTTGTTCTTGACACATCGTTACCTCTAAGAAGCCATGATAATAGCCAAATCATTACTGTTAGACCACTTGCGGTAACAAGGAAAGCTCAATTTACAGTAAAAGGCATCAATCTCCATCGACCTGGCACAAGGTATATATATTAACACTCTTCAAAGCTTGACCCCTCTCTATCTTTTCCTCTGATGTTAATCGCCAATTTTACAGGGTACTTTGTGCTGTAGAAGGAACATACTTGGTTCAGGAAGAAACACAAGGAGTAACGGAAGAGAGTGATGATCTTAAGGAGCAAAATAAGCCTGATTCTGTCAAATTTTCGTGTGAGATTCCTATCGGAAGTGGTCGAGGTTTCATGGAAGTGAGTGTACTTTAAATTTTGTGCTCTGCTTTTACTCTTTGTTGCATTGAGATATAAAGGCAGCATTTTGCTTGGCAATAATCTAGATTGAAGACCAAGACGGGCTAAGCAGTAGTTTCTTCCCTTTCATAGTATCTGAGGACGAAGATGTTTGTTCTGAAATCCAAAGACTCGAAAGCACATTAGAGTTCACCGGAACTGATTCTCCAATGCAAGCAATGTATTTCATCCACGAAATTGGTTGGCTTCTTCACAAAAGTGAACTCAGTTCAAGATTTGCAGAATCAGATCATCTATTCCCTTTGATACGGTTTAAGTTTCTAATCGAGTTCTCGATGGACCGGGAATGGTGTGCTGTGATAAAAAAGCTATTGAATATACTCTTTGAAGAAGGAACGGTTGATCTATCCCCTGATGCTGCACTGTCAGAACTGTGTCTTCTTCACAGAGCCGTGAGGAAAAATTCAAAACTCATGGTTGAGATGCTTCTTAGATTCATTCCAAAGAAGACGAACCTGGCTTTATCCGGTTTGTTTAGACCTGATGCAGCTGGTCCGTCCGGTTTAACACCGCTTCACATTGCAGCTGGTAAAGACGGGTCAGAAGATGTGTTGGACGCTCTTACTGACGATCCCGGAATGGTAAAATTTGAATTTGATTTCCCTCGTTTTAACTTGTGTACGACACTCAGTTCTTCTTTCTTTTTTGGTTCAGATTGGTATTCAAGCGTGGAAGACTTCCCGGGACAATACAGGATTCACACCAGAAGACTACGCACGTTTACGAGGTCACTTCTCCTATATTCATCTCGTGCAACGGAAACTCAACCGGAAACCAACCGCCGAAGAACACGTGGTGGTCAACATTCCAGAGTCTTTCAACATTGACCACAAACAAGAAAAGAGGAGTCTAAAGGATTCATCAAGCTTGAAGATCAACCAATGTAAGCTCTGTGATCACAAACGTGTGTTTGTCACAAGACAACACAGTTCTGTTGCTTATAGGCCAGCAATGCTTTCCATGGTAGCGATAGCAGCAGTTTGCGTTTGTGTTGCTCTTTTGTTCAAGAGTTGCCCGGAAGTGCTATATGTCTTTCAGCCGTTCAGGTGGGAACTACTTGCATATGGAACAAGCTAGTAAAAAATCCTTCTATACATTGAAGAAGAAGAATCTTCTAAACCGAAGATGTGTTGTTGTAAAATCTACAAACGAGTGTATTTTTGTAAATTTTACTGGAATCTAGTATATTATTCATCTAATATTCATCTTTACAAGATTGTTTGTAATTTGTATGTAGCTTATATTGATGATGGCAAACCCCAAAGCACTCCAACTTCCATTTTTTTCCCCCTCTTTGACATTTTAAAATCCATTCTGATCAAGTTTAATAGACCCGGTTAAGAAAATGGGCGAACCCGGTTCAGCACCGTTTTTTGTGAAACTCATGTTGATCCCATGCACCGACTCTGACGATGAGAGGGCTTATAAATACAGAGACGCGCATAGCTTCAGAAGTTAGTAACTTCTCATTTCTCTTCAACCGCTCTCTCAATTCTTGATTCTTCTCTCATCATCATCAAACTGCTACCAGAGAAACCACCTCTTCCCCGTAACGATGTCGAAGAAGATGATGATCGAGTTGAAGAGCTCCGATGGTGATTCGTTTACGATCGACGAAGATGTCGCAACCCAATCGCAGACGCTAAAGAATATGGTTGAAGCCGATTGCGTCAGGACCACAATCCCGCTTCAGATCACAAGCAAGATCCTGAAGATAGTGATCGAGTACTGCGAGAAGCACAAGCACGTCGTCGTTTCTGATTCTTCGACCGTAGAAGAGAGCAAAGAAGATCTCAAGAAGTGGGACGCTGATTTCATGAAGACGATTGAACATTCTATCCTCTTTGATGTGATGATGGCTGCGAATTATCTCAACATCCAAAGCCTTCTTGATCTCACATGTCAAACTGTCGCCGATTTGCTCTCAGCAGGCAAGACTCCAGAAGAGCTTCGCGCACAGTTCAACATCGAGAAGGATTTAACAGATGAGGAAGAAGCTGAGATTCGCTGGGAGAACCAATGGGCTTTCGAATGAGAGGTGATTGATATCAAAAGTTCTTGATCGATGTACCTGTTGGAGATTGGTTTCAGGTTAGCTATCGGTTTACTCTAATTGCAGTTGGTTTCGTCATGGTTATAGGTGACTTGGCCGTGAAGCTGTTTGGTCAATATGTCAATCCCGTAAGATCAGCAAAGTTAATATAGCTTTCCTTGTATGTATAGATATGATTCGTATGGATCTGCTCTCTCGAGTATATATGTTTTTGTAAATCAAGTCATAAGGGACACACAGAAAACTTTGGAATCTCTGTTTCTTCATGGTATCAGAGCTTGAATCATTTTTGTGAAATTAAAGGTTTTTCTTATCGTTTTTTTTTCACGACAATGACGGACGGACAGACTCAGACGAACCTGAATGGGAATTTTCCCACGAACCCGAATGGCACTCCTGCCACGAACCCGAATGGCACTCCTCGCAGTCGTTCTGTACCAGGACGTGGCCGTGGTGGAGCAAGCTCCAATGGAGGTCGAGGACGCGGGTCTGCAGCATATGCTAACCGTGTTTGTGTTCCGAACCTTGACGTAACAGAACACGCCAACCATGTGGTGACTGATCGTGATCGTGAGGGTCTCACTTTAACTGAGGATCAATGGCGTACCATCAAAAGAGTCCTCAATGCTGGCAAGGACGAGCCCACCGAAAAGTTAACCGGTAAGTCCAACGTTCCCTCTTGGATTATGGATACAGGCGCCTCTCATCATTTGACAGGAAAGTTTGATATTCTTACAAATGTAAGAGATATGCCTCCGGTTTTAATTATTCTGGCTGATGGTAGAGAAAGGGTTTCTGTGAAAGAAGGGACAGTTAGACTTAGTTCAGATTTGGTTATGAATTCAGTCTTCTATGTTGAGGAGTTTCAATCTGATTTGCTTTCAATTGGACAATTGATGGATGAAAACCGTTGTGTTTTGCAAATGACTGATCACTTTCTTGTGGTTCAGGACCGCACTTTGAAGACTGTGATTGGGACGGGTATTAGAGCAGGAGGAACTTTTTACTTTCGTAGTATGGAGATCGCAGCATCAGTCACTACGAAAGAGGAGAAGGAGTATGAGCTGTGGCATAAAAGGATGGGTCATCCTTCTGCGAGAGTAGTCGGTTTACTTCCTGCAATTTCTGTTTCTGTTTCTTCTTCAAGTTTAAATCAAGCGTGTGATATATGTCTCCGCGCAAAGCAAACTCGAACTTCATTTCCATTGAGTATGAATAAGACATCTCGTATTTTTGAGTTAATCCACTGTGATTTATGGGGACCTTACCGCACAACTTCTCATTCTGGGGCCAAATATTTTCTGACAATAGTAGATGATTATTCTAGAGGAGTTTGGTTGTATTTGTTGGCTGAAAAACGTGAGGCTTCTGGTCATTTAAAAAATTTCTTAGCTTTAACAGAGCGTCAATTTGGGGTGCAAGTTCAAACAATACGCAGTGATAACGGTTCAGAGTTCATGTGTTTAACAAAGTTTTTCCAAGAACACGGTATTCTTCATGAACGTTCGTGTGTTTCTACGCCTGAGCAGAATGGCAGGGTTGAAAGAAAACACAGACACATTCTCAATATTGCGAGGGCTTTACGGTTTCAAGCGCAACTGCCTTTAAAGTTTTGGGGCGAATGTGTTTTAACAGCGGCTTACTTGATTAATCGAACTCCCAGCTCTATTTTGAACAACAAAACTCCGTATGAACGTCTTCATAAGAAGCCTCCTCAGTATGGACATTTAAAAGTTTTTGGGAGCTTGTGTTATGCTCACAATCAAAAACGTCACGGCGACAAATTCGAGTCACGAAGTCGACGGTGTTTGTTCGTTGGTTATCCAAATGGTCAAAAAGGTTGGAGATTGTTTGATTTAGAATCACAAGAATTTTTTGTCTCACGAGATGTGGTCTTCTCCGAATCTGAATTTCCATTTTCTCCAAGCTCGACAATGGAGGTCTCTCACGTTGATGAAGAAGATACACCAAAGTTGTGGGCTTCAATTTCTAGTGGCCCATTACAAGAAGAACATCTTAATGTCCCTCAAGGCCCGTTACATTATTCAGGCCCAAATGAAGAAAGTCAAGGTCCACGTGAATTTGAGACCACGTCTTCATCTTCCAATGACTCTCCTGCGGCTACGACGGAAGCAGAAACCTCGCCGGTGCTCACTCCCTCTGGCTCAGCCTCGCCACCGGAATTAAGACTAGATTCCGATTTGACAGCTTCAACCTCTACAGTTGCAGCTCCAGTTAACCGGCCAAGTTCTCGTCGGAATAAACGTTCGAAAGCGACGGTTGGTGGTCCGATAGCACAACCTCCTCCCCGTCAAAGTAAGCGAAAGAGAGAAGCTCCTGTCCACTTAAAAGATTATGTTGTTAATTCTGCTGCTTGTGAATCACCGAATTCTTTCTCCACCAAGGTACGGTACCCAATTTCGAAACAGGATTCTAAAAAGCGTTTTTCTAAATCTCATGTTGCGTATATGGCTGCGGTTGCAAAAGCCGTTGAACCAAGATCGTATAAAGAGGCTGTTGCTGATGACCGTTGGAATAACGCAATGACAACCGAAATTGATGCTCAAGAGGAAAATGGTACATGGACGATAGAAGATTTACCTCCAGGAAAACGAGCAATCGGCTGTCAATGGGTCTACAAAGTTAAATATCACTCTGATGGATCCGTTGAGAGGTATAAGGCACGACTTGTTGCACTTGGCAACAAACAAAAAGAGGGTGAAGACTATGGTGAAACCTTTGCCCCTGTGGCTAAGATGGGAACGGTGCGAATGTTTCTCGACGTTGCATCAAAACGAAACTGGGAAATCCATCAGATGGATGTCCACAATGCATTTTTACATGGAGATCTTCGCGAAGAAGTCTACATGAAGCTACCCCCTGGCTTTGCTGCTTCTCATCCCAACAAGGTATGTCGTCTACGCAAAGCCTTGTATGGTTTAAAACAGGCTCCACGATGCTGGTTTGAGAAGTTGACAACATCATTGAAGAATTATGGATTTAAACAATCCTTGTCCGACTATTCTTTGTTCACTTTGACCAGGGGAGCTGTTCGGATCAATATACTGATTTATGTTGATGACCTGATAATTTCGGGGAGTTCACCAAAGGCAAACCAAGATTTTAAAGATTATTTGGCATCATGTTTTCACATGAAGGATTTGGGACCTCTAAAATATTTTTTGGGGATAGAGGTTGCAAGGAACTCGGCAGGCATATACATATGTCAGCGCAAATATGCGTTAGATATCATCTCTGAAACTGGTATGATGGGAGCAAAACCAGCGACTTTTCCACTAGAACAAACTCATGAGCTCATGTTGTCTGAATCACCTCTTCTTCCTCAGCCCCAACAGTATCGACGGTTGATTGGGCGTTTGATCTACTTGGCAGTAACACGGCCAGACCTCGCATTCTCTGTTCATATGCTGGCCAGGTTTATGCAACAGCCACGTGAAGATCATTGGGAGGCTGCGCTTCGAATCGTTCGTTATTTAAAGTCTGATCCCGGCCAAGGTATTTTGCTGCGTCGAACAGGTGATTTTCAGATCACTGGGTGGTGTGACTCTGACTATGCGACTTGTCCCATATCTCGAAGGTCTGTTACTGGTTATATAGTTCAGCTTGGTGATTCACCAATTTCATGGAAAACTCGAAAGCAAGAAACCGTGAGCAAGTCCTCTGCAGAAGCGGAGTATCGGGCAATGTCATTTCTTACATCAGAACTTTTATGGCTCAAACAGTTGTTGCTTACTCTGGGAGTTCGACATGATCAGCCAATGGTGGTGTGTTGTGACAGTAAACCGGCCATACACATCGCAACAAATCCCGTATTCCATGAACGCACTAAACATATAGAGATTGACTGCCATTTTGTTCGTGATGAGCTTGTTCGTCGTAATCTTGTTCTTCGTCACGTTGGCACTGAATTTCAGCTTGCGGATATCTTTACAAAACCCCTTGGTCGAGACAGCTTCGCATCGTTTCGGATCAAGTTAGGCATACGAAACTTGTATGCTCCAACTTGAGGGGGAGTGTTGGAGATTGGTTTCAGGTTAGCTATCGGTTTACTCTAATTGCAGTTGGTTTCGTCATGGTTATAGGTGACTTGGCCGTGAAGCTGTTTGGTCAATATGTCAATCCCGTAAGATCAGCAAAGTTAATATAGCTTTCCTTGTATGTATAGATATGATTCGTATGGATCTGCTCTCTCGAGTATATATGTTTTTGTAAATCAAGTCATAAGGGACACACAGAAAACTTTGGAATCTCTGTTTCTTCAGTACCTGGTGACTTCTTTTAGTGTGTGCGTTCTCAGTTTTATTCATGCAACGTAGATGATGACTTCGTCTATGTCTCTCTTCTTTAGTGTGTGCGTTTTCAGTTTTATTCATGCAATGTAGATGATGATGACTTCGTCTATATCTCTCTTCTTTTAGTGTGTGCGTTTTCAGTTTTATTCATGCTAGATGATGATGACTTGGTCTATCTCTTCTGAGTGTGTTTCTTTTGGTTTCTTGATAGAGATGTAAACCAATCCTTTTTTCTTGCTCTAGAGATGATCTTTTGATTGGTATTCATATATGTAACCAATCTCAAGATCGATCCATGTTGTCAAACAGTCTTTTGTTTCTCTGAAGCAATTCTTGAATATAATATGTTGAAGTTTTTCTAACTGTAACTGGTGTTTTCTAATCCGAAACAGAGTTCATGACACTTCAATTTCAATATTCAGTTCGGTTATTTTGGTTTAAATGCTTGTATCATAATCAAACCGATGTAAATCTTGTCAGCATTGAACATTCGAAAATAGAACCGTGTGAAAAGTCATATTCTGTAAAATCACACAAAAACAGTTTCGTTATTCATCTCTTAAGAATATGATAAATCTGTGATACTTTAATTATCATCAAACTGATTCGGTGTATAACATACTCTATAATTATATAAGAACTCAAGTATCATCAAATTGACGCTCAAACAGAGGAATGTTCTCCCTGCAAATACTCTCTTGGTTACTTGGTTCGGGGTGTTTCACTAGCATGTAATGCTTATTATATGTGTAGGTGTTACTCATTACTGGAGGCATCTTGTTTAAGGTATTAATAAGGTTTAATGAAAAAGGTAATTTAAAAAAAAAAAAAAAAAAAAAAAAACTCAAGTAACTTACTTTAAGATACTTAGATACAATGTGGTGGTTTCGATATATACAGAGCATATAAAGGAGTGATGATGATACGACGTGTAGTGCAATCAGATGTTGTTAAAATCGATTTTAATGTTTACCATTTTTTTTTTTGTTATTCATTCACACTGAGACGATAGCACATATGATCGAGGAAGCAGTCGGAAGCCAGTCGCAGACGATAGCACATATGATTGAAGACGATTGCGTCGCTACTGAGATCCCTCTCGCAAACGTCAAAGGAACCATCCTCGCGATGGTGATCGAGTATTGCAAGAAGCACGCTGGTGCTGATGCTTCAACCGGCGAGGGCAAGGAGGAACTCAAGAAGTGGGACGCTGAGTTCTTGAAGACGATGGAACAACCCACTCTCTTTGATGTTATTTTGGCTGCTAATTACCTAAACATTAAAGACCTCCTTGATATTTCTTGCCAAGCTGTTGCTGACATGATCTCTGGTAAAACCGCAGAAGAGATTCGCGCAATTTTGGGCCACTCCGCAATCTTGTGCCAATGATTTTTCTCTACTAGTCACCCTTGTTAATTCTGACACCAAACTCTCCATCTCCTTTGCCTGCAAAATATATCAACAAGGGAGTTACAAAAATTGATTCTTAATGCTACGTTTTATAAAATAAACAATCTTGAGACACGCTCAGACTGATACTAATTTCCTACTAACCATTGGCATATAGCTTCCAACATTTTGTGTAATGCCGTCAATAGTCTTGGAAGCAGCCACAAGTGAATCACCTAACTGTTTAGGATCAACCTGGTTTTTGGCAAGCAAACACTTAGTTGTATGTATATGCATGCAGATGATATACTTCCTAGTTGTTGACATTACTGAACAAAAGATGTGTATAATAATAATAATACCATGATATCTCCATCAAGTGGAAGCTGTAATGAAGCATTGGAAAAAGCTTGGATTGTTTGCGACAACGAAGTCGAATACTCTTGCTCAATAGCAGCCCATTGCTCCAAACATGGAGTCTATTTTAGAGTTTCCATATGGAAAAAGAAACATATTCTCATTAGTCTCATGTCGAAGTCAAATATTGTGAAAGCTAGCTAAAGGTATATCTATCTCTAATAAGCTTACTTGAGATTCTCTAATCGCAACAAGAGCTTTAATTCTCAATAAACGTTGTAGCTCTATTCGTTTCCTTTGCACAGAATCATGTAATTCTGATATCTTCGAACCAAAGGAATAGGGCATGCTCTTCAAGGTAAAACAAAAACACCATTAAAAAGTCTCAAACATGCTCAAAGAAGATATTAGCTTTTACTTACAGTAACTGACCTCAGTTTGAGCTTTTTGAGCATGAGTCTTCATTTGAGCATTGGCGTTGGCAAATCTCCATTGGAGGTAACGATTGTGGAGTAGTTTCAGAGAATGCACATCTTCCAACTGCTCTGAAGCCTTCCTCTGATTTTTCGAATCCGCTGGAGCCTTTGAATTTGGTGCCGCGGGAGGCAATGCTGGCAACCCTATCCGCGAAAACGAACTGCTCTCACGACCGGTACAGCTCGACAACGGTGAGCTCACAGTTCGGTTAAGAGAAGAAGTTACACAACTGTTGAAGACTCTAGGATGAATTGTTCTACAAGAAAGCGTTGGAAACTGATCAGAGCCGTTGAATTTAGATTTATCCTGACCGTTGATGACTCCATCTCTCTCATTAGATATGCCGCTTGATTGGAGAAGCATCGTCGCAGCGGAAGCGGTTAGAAATCTGTGTTGGCTAAGGCGTGACCTAGACGGCGGAGGAAGGATCGGCAGCGTAGGCGTTTCGAGGCGGTGAGAATTCTCCTTGAGCGGTTTCAGTTGGCTTTGTTTCGATGCTTTTCCGGTAAGAGAGAGTGTAAAAGGCGAGTCTAAGCTACGCGCCGCCGTCTCTGATGAGCGGTTCTCGCCTCCGTCCGACAATTTTAACTGACGTCTATGCCTTTGAGCAGAAACAGAGCGTTGGTGTAACTGGTGGTGTTTAGGAGAACTCGAAGTGGTAAAAAAGTGGAGATCGCCGGCGGAGGAAGAAGAAGATGAAGAAGAAGAAGAAGTAACCGGAGACATGAATCTGGAACTAACTTCTCTAACTCTCGGCCGCCGCGTTGATATTGCCGGTGTTAGTGGCTGATTTTGCTTAGATCCGCTGGTTTTCGCCTCCATAACTTNTTTTTTTTTTTTTTTTTATGTTTTTCTAAAAATCGCAAAATATTCCAGTGGCACGAGGTTGTGTCCAGTTTTTTTTTTTTTTTACAACAGAGTACAAGATTGGCTCAAATAAGCCAATATGAACGAATATTGTTTACATAGTTAACTAGGTGCAAAACAGTGCGAACACGTCACGTTAGATTATCCGCTTTACCATTCTGAGAGCGAGAGACATAGATTAGGGAGAAGGAGACAAACTTCTCTCTATCCGCCTGGATGTCCTCCAAATAGGGTGTAAAAGCTGGCCACTCAGAAGACGAAGACACCATCTTCACTAAGTCAGAGCAGTCGATGAAAAAAACGACAGATTGATTATCCGCTCCAATTATGCATCGCATAGGCTAGATAAAAGCTTCAACCTCGGCATGAAAAGGAGAGAGACTGCAGTGAAAGTTGGCAGCACTCATGGTGGGGGCATAGTCCCAAAGCAACATGCAAAACCATCATCTTCGTGCAAAAAGATCTGTTACTTTCCACGAACCATCTAACATAACAAACATAACTTGAGATTGTGTCCAGCTTCGAATTTCGAAATTATGTGAAATGGGCCATTAATATACGAAGAAGAATAAAGAAGATACGTTACGGTTTATTTCATAACAATGAGCTGTTGGCTTTGGTCTCTTGTCTCTGTAAAGGCAGATTAATTACTGTAATTGTCCATTAATATATTAGAAAATCAAGCTAAGGCCACAAGTTTGGGCCAAATCTATTTAAATGGGCCTACTGTAAATTAGTCCATTTAGGATCCGGTTAAGGCTTGCTTGCTTGGTTAACAACTCCACTGAGAGCAAAATTTAAAATTTCATGTAGGAGAACCCTAATGTTTTTAGATTATCTATGGAGGGGGGGGGCATTACGAGTTACACTCTCTACTATCATTTGTCATGATGTCATCATCATCTTCATGTTTCTACGTAGAGATTTGAACCCTATTGTCTTTTGCCTAATAAAAAATGCGATCCAGACAATGCTAGATCCCTTGCAGTTTTTAGGGGAGATAGATTTTCGTTTCTAGAGCAAAACCATAAGACAAGGCATATAGAGATTTGGGTGACAAGAGAGAAGATTAAAATTGAGAATAGTGGAAAGGCCGTATAGTGGATTAACTTCATGAATGTGTCAGTTCCTGAATGGTCGAGTTTAAATGTCAGGTGCTACTATCCGCCAGTTTAAAAGTCAGGTGTGCTACTATCCGCCAAGGTCATCGGGTTTTACGTAAGAAGCTACTCCTCAAATGTATTCATTTTCTAAAGAATTATATTCATGCCTCCGTATTTGATGATTCTGCCTTCAATAAAACGTAATATACAATTCTTTTTTTGGACATGATCGTCAATCGATAGCTGAGAGGAGTAACAAACAAATCTAAAGATTTGAGAACACAATGACAAAATTATTGATAAAAAACCTTTTAGAAGGTTACAATATTATTATTAAATCTAAACAAGAAAAAAAAAACATAATTGTTAAATGGCGAAACAACTATATCGCTGAGACATCATAAAAAGTGGAGTTCTCTCGTGTTTTGTTGCGGGCAGATCTAATACAAAGACAAATCATGATAACAACGACAATCACAAAGACCAAACCTACGGAAGATGCGATTATCATCGGAAGACCCAACCCCATTTTTAACTCGCTCTTTCTAACTTTTTCTTGTCTCTCTTCTTATATAACAAGGTCCTGTTACTTTTGTATATTGACTTTTGCATAAGAGAGAAGAGTACTGTATATACAAGTCCTAATTTCCTTATCTCCACAACTTGGCAATCAAAGTGAACATAACTAAAAAGGTTAACTTACTTCGTACAGTGATCGCATAAGAGTAGTGTATATATTTATACAAGTCTTAATTTCCTTAGCCCTCCACAACTTGACAATCAAAGTTATAATACGAGTAGGAAACTTAACATATGTTACCAAAAAAAATCAATAGCAAAAAAGGAAAAGTTAACATAACGATAAATATAGCAATCAAATCCGGCATCGCCAATTATTTAGAGATTAAGTGAATAAGAAACCAAGCCCAACCCATAAAGAAAATTTGATAAGGCCCATTAAGAAGCGAATTATGATGAGGGGGATTTACATAAATAATATAGTCTAACAGTCTCATTTTGCAAATTCTCAAAAATCTCAAGGGTTTGCCGTACAAAAGTATCGGAGCTGAGAGAGAGAGAGAGAGAGAGAGAGAGAGAGAGAGAGTAAAGGGGGTAACGAAAGAGAAAGACTGGTTTACTTCTTCTTCTTCTTCTTCGTGTGCGATTCTCATTGAGTTTTTTGTACGAATTTTTTTGTGGTTGGGGTATAGTGCTTTGTTATTTTGAGGTGAGAATCGATTTGAAGATATGGCGAGTGAAAGCCCTGATGTTGTTGTAGCTCCAGTGGTGGAGAATGGCGGCGCTGAATCCATTAATGGAAAAGAGGAGAAATTGGAATCTGAACTTTCGAAGAAGCTTGAGATTGCAGAAGATGGTAAAGAGGAGAACGATGAAGAAGAAGAAGAAGGAAGCAAAGGTAAAAAAAATTTGGGTTTTTTTTTTTTTTTTTTTTTGGGTCTACTGATTGATCACATGGTTTTGAGTGTTATATTATGAATGTTCGGTATATGTTTGTCAAAGGAACTAGCTTTCTAGGATTAGTCCATCTGAGTTTGGATCTTGAAATGTTTGGAAGTTTTTTAGATTCGATCCTTTGTTCTGATGGTTGTTTAATATAACACTTTTTGTTAATTTTGTTATTTTTAAGCTGAGGCTTCAACAAAGAAGAAGAAGAAGAAAAATAAAAGCAAGTAAGAGATTTGTTTTTGTTTTTGTCTATTTTTTTGTTTTTTGTAATTTTTGGTGTTTGCTTTATTGATGGTTTTGATTATGTTGTAGGAGGAAGAAGGAACTCCCTCAACAGACTGATCCACCTTCAATCCCTGTCGTTCAGCTCTTCCCATCTGGGGAGTTTCCTGAAGGTGAAATCCAACAGTATAAGGATGAGTAAGTTTCATGCCTTTCTATTTACCATCGTGGACAGCTTTTGGGAAAATCTTTTAATATGTTATACTTGACTTTGTCCAACAGTCCATACCACTTTTGTCTTCCCTACTCTTGAGTTTATTGGATTTTCAGTCTTTTTCATGTCAAGACTCTTCGTTGTTTACCTTCATCACACTGTTTGTTTTAATATATTGCTGCTTCATCTCTGTGTTTAGTAACCTGTGGAGAACAACATCTGAAGAGAAGAGAGAGATGGAGCGTTTGGAAAAGCCAATATATAACTCTGTTCGCCAAGCTGCAGAAGTTCATCGCCAGGTTTAGAGTTTTTTTCACTGAATGACCACAGATAGAGTTTTTTTTTTTTTTCTGGCCTCTTTTTTTTTTTGCAGCTGCTTGAAAGATCGTTTTGGCCATCTTTTTCAGGTTCGTAAATATGTCAGAAGCATAGCGAAGCCTGGAATGTTGATGACTGATATATGTGAGACCCTAGAGAATACTGTTCGTAAGTTGATTTCAGAGAATGGTCTTCAAGCTGGTATTGCATTCCCTACCGGATGCTCTTTGAATTGGTTGGTTATGACATGTGCCTTCCTTCAACTTTTTCTTTCTATCGACAAATTTCTATTCTTCTTTAGTCATGTTTCTTTAATGACTTTTTAACATTCAGGGTTGCTGCTCATTGGACACCAAACTCTGGGGATAAGACTGTACTTCAGTACGATGATGTTATGAAATTGGATTTTGGTACACATATTAATGGTATGACGGTAAATCTTCCTTTTTGTTATTGTTTTTCTTCTTCGTTAAAAATGTCAGATAAAAATTAAAATCTCTTCTCTTGCAGGGCGTATTATTGACTGTGCGTTTACAGTTGCGTTCAACCCTATGTTTGATCCTCTCTTAGCAGCCTCTCGCGAAGCTACGTATACTGGTATTAAGGTACTGATTCTTATTTTTGCTAATTTACATTGCTTCATGAATGAACATATACCAGTAGGATGAAGCAATATTTTCCTATTCAGCTTGGTTCATTATGTTTTCTTTATCCTTTTCATCTTTTTTTCTACAGTGGAATCCATATGAATTAAAAAATTCTAAGCTCTTCAGTGCAAAATTGACTTCGTTTAGGCTTTTGATTTGTAAGGAACCATTTCGTTATTGCTCTTAATCTCCTTTGTGTGTTTTTTTGGCTGGTTCAGGAAGCTGGAATTGATGTCCGTCTCTGTGACATCGGTGCTGCAATTCAGGAGGTCATGGAGTCTTATGAGGTTGAAATCAATGGAAAGGTCTTCCAAGGTATTGTTATCCGATGGCACATCTAATTATCTGCCCTTACATCAGTGTCACATTTTGATAATTGTAAACCTTAATATGGTACATGCTTTTGGCAGTTAAAAGTACCCGAAACTTGAATGGGCATAGCATTGGACCCTATCAGATACATGCTGGGAAATCCGTTCCTATCGTCAAAGGAGGCGAGCAGACAAAGATGGAAGAGGGGGAGTTTTATGCCATTGAAACATTTGGATCAACCGGTAAAAGAAATATAGACACATTCAAATTCAACCATTAGAGAAAAGGCCACTGCATCTTTGGGATTCACCAATGTTGTATCCTCTGTTGCTGTTGTATTGCAGGGAAAGGATACGTGAGAGAAGACTTAGAATGTAGCCATTACATGAAGAACTTCGACGTTGGCCACGTCCCCTTGAGGTTGCCTAGAGCAAAACAACTCCTTGCCACCATTAACAAGAATTTCTCGACACTTGCCTTCTGCAGACGCTATCTGGACCGCATTGGTGAAACCAAATACTTAATGGCTCTAAAGAATCTTTGTGACTCTGGCATTGTTCAGGTAAAATTTCTCACACCAGTGTCTAGATGATGATTCATTTTGCCCCACCAGATCTATCCTGAGTTGGAAAAAACATAAATCTTGTTCATTGTTTGATTTTCAGCCGTATCCACCTCTGTGTGATGTGAAGGGAAGTTACGTTTCACAGTATGAGCACACCATATTACTGCGACCTACTTGCAAAGAAGTTCTTTCCAAGGGAGACGACTACTGATTCAGACCCTCTGTTTTTGCTCTATTATATCAAACTGTTGTGGAGATTGTACACTGCTTGTTTCTTTTGTCGTCGTTAACACATACAGCTTTGAATCCTTTTTATAAAGTTTCAGTGGATTGTTAAAAAACCATGTATTTGCACTTCACATGAATTTGCTCATCAATCTTACTAATAAAGATGAGTAATTGATTCTTAAAGCTTCACGCTTTGGAAATTTCTCAAGTCAAATCGTAGAGTGAGAAACAAACAAAATTGTTTACATGTATAAAATAAAGATACAGATATGGTGAAGAAGAGAGAGAGACAAGAGAAGAGATAGATCTTTAGCTAACTAAATCCATGGCGGCGACGATAGCTGCATTTTCCGGTGGTCTGAAAATGAAGGCTGGAGTTCTTGCCGTCCAAATCTCATCGCTTCCTCTCCGCCGCGAATTCCCCCGTTTCTTCTCCTCTTCATCGAAGACAGTAGCGGCAATCTCGTCATCTCTTCGAGTCTCCGCCGTTTATCACCAGCGTAGTCAAAGCTCTTGGTCTCGACTTGCTACTTTCTGTACGGCAGCTCCCGACGCCGGCACGACGGTTTCAGCGGATGAATCGGAGAAGAAGAGCGAATCTTTAAAGGAGGAGGAGAGTGTGAAGGAGACGGCGAATCTGCTAGATATCAAAGTAGGACGAATTGTGAAAGCTTGGCAACACGAGGAAGCTGATTCGCTGTATGTTGAAGAAGTAGACGTTGGTGAAGCTGAGCCCAGAATCATCTGTAGTGGTCTCGTCAAATACGTCCCTCTCGATCTCCTTCAGGTCAGCTTTCATTGTCCTAATTTGTGTGAGAATTATGATCTTGATTTGTGTGAGGAACTTTCCCAATGAGCTGAATCTGTAGGGTACATCAGTAGTGGTGCTGGCTAATCTGAAGCCGAGGAATATGAGAGGGGTCAAGTCATGTGGTATGCTTTTAGCTGCATCTGACTCTGCTCATGAGAATGTTGAGCTTCTTGTTCCACCTGAAGGCTCTGTTCCTGGAGATAGAGTGTGGTTTGGTAACGAAGACGATCTTGAGCAGCTTCCTGAACCTGCACCTCCTAACAAGGTCTCCCTAGCCTGCAAACCACTAATCATTTCAGTATCAAGGTCTGTTGTTAGTCATGGGATTTTTCAAATTCTGTGTTCCTTTTTGGTGGCTGCAGGTTCAAAAGAAGAAGATGTGGGAATCGGTGCAACCGCTTTTGAAGACTGATGCGTCTGGTGTTTCGATGCTTAAGGACGAGCATTTGATGCGAACATCTTCTGGTCTTGTTACTTCAAAATCTTTAAGAAATGCCAACATTTCTTGATTTTATTTGTAAGCTGTATATTAAGTTGTTGTTTTGAGTTGACACAGAGAGAAAGAACAAGCCGCCAAGGCAATTTTTTTCATTGCAAATCAAACTGATGTTTTTTTTGTTGAATTATCAAAATAAGGTTATTACGAAACACACATAACTTTAAAAGGTACAAAACAAATCCCGAAATAGAACTTTTCCTCTTTGCGGTCGGCTTTCTCGGAGATCAAGCAAAGACAGAGAAGATATCACCATTAATGTAATCGTTGTCCACTAAGCTTACCAAATAGTAGTTGTTCTTCACCTGCACATTGATTAGATCCTTCTTATCAGTACAGCTAAAACCAATCAGGTTTAAGAAAAGAAGAGAAGGAAACAGAAGGAAGATTCTTTACCTCCTCGAGCAACTTTCTAGAAGGATCGTCTTCTGGGTACAAGTTAGCCCAGCTTCTTGACCAAATCTCAAACGCTTCGTCTTTCCAGACTTTGAAACTGGCTGGATCCACGATTGTCGGTTGAATAACCTCCTTAGCTGGGAACACTCCCCAAGTAACTGCATTCACATCAGACTCACCAGTGTTTGATACCCAGTTCTCTGCTTTGTTCACGGCCATGTAGGTGATAGAAGGAAAAGCTTTGGATTTCTCCACAATTGTGTCTAACTTATCCTTCGAACAGAAGAACTCTAGATAAGCTTTCTGGTAGACGTAACCACCAGGACCACCCCATCCTGCCAAGTTTCAATTGCAATTACACACTTTTGTTATAAGCATAGAAGAGAAACTCTAGAGGGGTTTAATAGGTTTTCAAGAAAGGATAGATGAATCCTGAGTCAAATACAATAGGTTTTGAGACATAATATTTATGATATGTGATCGCAGATATTAGTTTCCTTACCAATAGCTGGGGAATCGGATTTGGCTGCATTAACTGATGGTTGGCTGTTGATGGTCAAGAAACCGTTGGAGTTGACTTTTCCGAGTTGCTCGTTTATGATCTTTGTCTCTGGCTGGAGTCCATCTAATTCAGACCATGGACTGCTTTTTAAGTTTCCAAGGCATAGCTCTTTGAATTTCTGATTTGTGACAGTTTTTACAAGAAAATTTAATAAGTGAGAATGAGGAAAAAGGGAATGTAACAATTTCTACGACTGTTAGTAAAGGAAGGCTACCTCTTGAACATCGTCAATGCTTTTCAATGGGGCAACCCATTCTTGCTGAAGCTTCTTGTCACGTGCTTTTGGGCGCATGAACTATATCAATACATGCATTAAGATCAGCACTACTCATTGGCAATGAAAAATGCAGAAGAAGATGGCAAGCAAACCAAGCATCTACTTACAAGTGATAATGGTAGGATAAAATACCAATAAGCAAATACAATAATCACGTAAATCAAGAAGAACAACTAAAATAAGCCCTTTAGAATCCAAGTTAGCAAAATCTAAAGTAGAATGTCAGAGAACTAATGAATATGTGGTACCTGATAATCAGAAAGTGTACTGTATGAAGCACTGCGTGAATCACCCCATCGTCCATGTGGGAAGTCATTCCAGCCCTTTGTTCTAGATATGTAGCTCTTTGGACGGTTTGCCCTGCAAATATTAGAAATGGTATTATTCTCTCCCCGACGAGAAGTTTAATAATCCGAGACAAAATTCAGAGCAAGAAAAACAAAATGCAGGTTACCAGAAAATAGGGCGAACATCTTCACTAAGACGGAAAATATTTGCAGGGCGTCTCCAAGGTAGAGAACGAGAAATTTTTGACTCATCAATCAGACCAAGGTTCTGCAATTTGAGCACCATTGTTAGGTTTGTGTGTAAGAAATTATTACTACAACGAAAAAGAGATTGAAGGAATTGAGGAACAACCATTAATATCCCAATAGCTGATTTGTCAACGTTCAATGTGTACAGATGAAGGGTACTGATTCCATGGGCCAAAATCTTTTTGCACATTTCTGTGGCAAAGTGAATACCATAAGCTTTAACAGCTTCGTCATTATCCTTAATAGGCTCTAAGGCAGCAGTGAGCTCAGCAGGTATCTATAGCAATAATAAGGTGAATAGAATATAAGTCACAGAATTCATAATATCTGAAAACATTAGTTATTAGGCATCATCAGCAAGGGTCTATATAAGTCAGCTAAATCATATATGCTGAATAAGCAACCAGATAGATGCAAGAAAACTCAAAAACGTAAGCCTTAAAGCACAAAGACAACATTTTTCTACAGAGAAAGCCCTATCATGAATGATGTAAGAGATCACAACATACCTTGGTCTTGCAGAAACCAGCCATTCGCAAGAACCCCTTGTAGTTGGAAATGGGCATAATTCCAGGAACAATGGGACAGTTGATCCCGATTTCCCGACAGTCATTAACAAATTTGAGGAAGATATCAGTATCATAGAAAAGCTGGGTAACAATCAAATCTGCTCCAGCATCAACCTGTTCAGATACGAGCCACAACCCATCAGATCAGATCAAAGACGAGTAACCAAACTCAACACACACACACCCAAATGCAAAGGCAAGAACAATAAATCCGAACCTTTTTCTTCAGGTAAGCAAGATCACTCTGGTAAGATTCAGGAGTAGCAAGTCCATTAGCTTCAATAACATCCGGATGAGCCTCTGATTTAAACAAAAACACACAAATCCTCAATCAGAGATCAAAAATACAAACACAAAATACAATAACAAAACCAACAAAAAGGATGGGGCAAATTCAATACCAGGATAACCAGCAACAGTGATTCCAAAGTAATCACCATACTTGGTTCGAATATGATTGACCAGATCCAAAGCACAAGCAAAACCTCCTTCAACCTGAACGAATTTATCTTGTCCATGAGGAGGATCTCCTCTAAGAGCAAGCACATTCTGAATCCCATTAGATCTAATCGTCTCAAGGGCGTGGTCAATCTTCTCGACAGGCATGTTGGTACAAGTGAGATGCATCATAGTCTCGACGCAAATCACATTCTGCATCCTCGAAGCGATCTCGAGAGTGAGATCGGCGGTGGATCCTCCGGCACCCCAAGTGATATCGCAGAAGGTAGGTCCGTAAGAGACCAAACGATCCATACGTTCGAAGAGATTCTCGACACCATCCTCCGTCTTCGGTGGGAAAAACTCGAAGGAGAAGGCTGTTTGGCCTTGATCCGTCACAGATTTGATCTTATCAACCACCTTCATCTTCTGAGCTCGACGAGGAGGAGATCCCAAATCCCAGATTCGGAAATTAGATTAGGTAAGGGTGGGAAGGAAGTGGTGGAGAGGCTAAAGTGTGATTCGTCTACTCACTCTTTTATACTAACTAACCTCTCTCTCTCATTCTACCAAAGGAAGAGATCCAACAACTTTGGTGGTAAGTGCCGTGCCAGTATCCGGTAAATTTTTTATAAATACAATTATTATTGAATTTTTTTTTTTTTGACAACAAAGAGAAGATTAGCTCAAACGAGCCAATCCGAAGGGACATTGTTTACATAGGTAGCTAAATGTAAAACTGTGCGAACCCGGAGCGCAAGATTATCTGCTCTACCATTCTGTGAACGAGGAACGTAAACTAAGGAGAAAGACACGAACTCCTCTTTGTCAGCCTGAATGTCCTCCAAATAAGGCGTAAATGCTGGCCACTCGGAAGGCGAAGACACCATCTTCACTAAGTCAGAGCAGTCGGAGAGAAAGACCACAGATTGATTATCCGCTCCAATCATGCAACGCATAGCCCAAACAAGGGCCTCAATCTCAGCATGAAGAGGGGATAGGCTATGGTAGATGTTTGCAGCTCCCATAGTAGGGCACTCACCCCATGGAGAAGTGCAGAACCATCCCCGCCCCGCAAAACGATCTGTAGATTTCCAAGAACCATCCACAAAACACATATAACTTGTCAAAGACCGAGGGACCCCTACTCTATCACTACCACAGATAACAGCCGCATTAGTAGTATCTGAAGGTAACACCGCATCCTGTGATTGGGCTAGAGTCCATGCTCTCGCCTCATCCTCTGCCAACCGCAAGATTGCTAGCGGGTTTGAATCCAGATTACTGAACAGTTTGTCATTTCGCGCTTTCCAAATATACCACAAAATCCAGGAATATAAGTCCTGTGTGGATACATTCTTAAAACGCCAAAAAAGGAAATCCATATTCGTGAAAACGGATTCCGTTGGGAAAACACTTAGGGCAGTCGGAAATGCCGACAAAGCCCAAACCTGGCGAGCTGGCGGGCATTCAAAGAGAGTATGATTAATCGTCTCCTCCTGTGAACCACATAGACCACACACCGCGTCACAGCTCAGACCACGTCGCCTTAGATTAGCAGTAACCGCCACACAACCCGATAGAACTTGCCACAAAAAATGACGAAGTTTTGGTGGACACCGGAGCTTCCACACCAAGGCCTGAAGGGGTATAATATCTGGTCCCAATATTGTTGACTTAGTAGAATCCGATATATTCGAGCGAAGAACATGGTACCCTGACTTGACCGAGTATTTACCAGACTTGGTAAAATGCCATCCCAAAAGATCCGGTTTATCCGGCTGTCGCAATGGTAAGGCAGAAATTATGGCCACATCTTCCGGTACAAACGTAGCCGTAAGCTGAGCCATGTCCCAGGAATTAGAGCTCCTGTCAATGAGATTTGAAACGCGGAGCAGAGGGTCAGAAGACGGCCCTGTGCTCAAAGCTGGTCTCGGGGATTGAGCAGGGATCCAGGGGTCAGTCCATACAGAAATGGAATCCCCTGAGCCTACCGGTTTAATAAGTCCTTTGTTAACCAGAGAGCGAGCAGAAACTATACTCCACCACCCATAAGAGGGCGAGTAAGATTTAATTGGATCCAGTGGATCAGAATGTCAATAGTAGCGACCTTTAAAAATACGTGCAAAAAGAGAATCCGGTACAGTGATTAAACGCCACAACTGTTTCGCCAGCAGAGCTGTGTTATAATCATCTAAGCACCGGAAACCCAACCCCCCTGCGTCTTTGCCATTACATAATCTATCCCACGCCACCCAGTGAAGCCCTCGTGACTGACTAGACGAGCTCCACCAAAAATTCGAAATTGCACTAGTCAATTTCCTCTTGACCGTCTTTGGTAATCGAAAACATGACATTACGAAAGTAGGAACAGCCGTAGCCACGGACTTGATCATAACCTCCTTGCCACCTTTTGACAACAATCTAGTCGGCCACCCACTAGCCCTTGTTGCAATCTGTCCTGAACAAACGAGAAGATTTTTGTCTTTGCTCCACCCAAACTTTTCGGGATGCCTAAATTATTATTGAAATTTGTTATTCAAATATCTTCAATATTTATCAAAAATATTAGTATTTATCCCCACCAAAAAAAAAATATTAGTATTTAGTATTATACTATCACAGTTTGCTTTTCCAAAGTTGCTACGATACAAATAAAATGTTTCAAACATACTATTATTTTCCTTTCTAATTATTGAACTTTTTGTCAAAGGATAATAATTATAAAATAAATTATAAAGTTCTAAGAGTTTGAAATCTCTCAACATGTTTTCATAATTTTCTTATTTTTTCCAACTAATGTATATATTTTTTCTTAAATAAAATATAATAATTAGGTAGGTGAGCGGGCCCCACATCACCTACCACCGGCAAAGCCAATCCACACTGTCGGTCATCGGACCGTGGCTATCAACAACCGCAACAACGGACACTACTAGCTAGCCCAGGAGGATCACGTGCTTAATCATCTGGCAATCACAGACAGAACAAACCGGTAATTGGTTAATATAGTCCTCAGACCGGGTAGTGGTTTTTGTTTTGTCACTAAATAACCAAAACCCGGTGTAAAGTCCAAAATACATTTCTTTTTCTTTGGTCTAAAAGATTCCACATATGTACACTACTGTTGAACTACTGATTCGAGTTGGATACATACATTACATACAACAATCAAGTCAAAATCTATTTGCCAACCGACAGAGTTTGGTTGGTTACAATAGCAGATACACCCCGGTTCAAAACTATTTCTTCACAATTCAAGTGTAATTCAAATGTTGGGAATGAAATCAGACTTATTAATTGGAGCAATATCAAACATTTACGATCTTCCAAACTTCTCTGGACATGTTGACAATCTCGGTGACACCATCCTCATACTTGACCTGGAACAAGTATATATTTTGTCTATTAGATTTCGTAAAATGAGATAGAAGGTGGTGAACAAATAAGTCAAGTGGATACCAAGTGTTTTCTTGAAAACTCATCGTATTGTGTAATGATGCCAAAACACCTGAAAATGTCGACTATGTATTATTGTCAAAAAACTACACCTTAATTAACAAACAAAATACATGCTACTGAGCCTTTCGTTTATATTGCAATATGAATGCTTTCTGAGCCTTGATGCCCTTGCTTATTGTGCTTATACCTCTGCTTCGTGGGACGTGCTAAACAGATCACCACACCAATGCAGTTACGGGAACATATTATTCTTTGGCTTCTGTTGATCCAAGATTTTCCTGACGCATCCAAATTTTTGTCTCATACCTCTGAATCGATCGAGATGCTTTGTCGAAAATAGAGCCATATAATTAATACTAACCGGCAACGCGTCTACCTCGCTTTTTCACCTAACCAGATGTATATGACCATATAATAAGTTAATGTTTATACATGCCACATAACAGGATGAATAAGTTCGAAATAGTTACAAAACTATGATCATGAGACATTAACTCAAAACGATTCAACAAGAGCATCTATATATATGCAAGCTTCTCTTCCAGATAGACTTCAGTTTCAATTTTTACCTTGGGCTTATTCAAAGTCACTTTACATGCCACTGGTTTCACATCTGCTTCCACAGTTGTCTTCTTAGCTTTATTAGGTTTTGCACCCAGTTTTTTTCTGCAATCAACTGGACCGCAGTAGCAATCTTGATCTGCACCAAACTGCACAAATCTGCTATCTTTCTTAGTATCACAACTTATTACTTGTCATCAAGTACTTTATAAAAGACAATAGTATCCAATAATATGCACAATATAAGGTATTGTTGGTGGATGCAAGAAAATATATGTTCTTACTGGTAATCGTAGGTCAACTCCTCGCCTTTGTTTATGAAACGGGTAGCAAATATGCCGATTCTTGTCTCTCCATCAATTATCCTATTGGAAAACAAAGGGAGACCATTATACAGATAACTTTTTCCCAACTGTACGTACTGAACAGAAGATGATGAGCAATACTAATAAACAAACCATTTCTGCATCTCTGCATTAGGATCGCAGCTGTGATTGATATATCTTGATTTATTCCCCTTATGAGTAGCATCAATCACCATGTTCCAGTATATCTGACACAAATAAAAATTTGTCTCGACCTGCTTCAACTTCCAAAGCCTTTCTTGACAAATATTTTCGTCGATAACTACAGTGATATCAATTGGATTTACAAGAAGATAAATAGGTAAGCAGAGAAATATACAAGTAAAGAGAAGCAACAATGATATAACATCACCTTCCCCAACATATTCGATGATAAAATCTCCTGGTTCGATATCTTCATCTGCTGCAATACCATTTCCACATTTCTCTGTCTACAAGAAACAACTTATTCAACCAATAGCCCTAAAATGCAGATTTTTTTTTTTTGTATAAGCAATATACAAACCTGAACTAACTTCATCTTCTTAACAAGACTCACTCATGTGAAAACAAAAGAAACAAGAATATCTAATGAATTGTGGAAGATTAAGTAAGAAAAAAAAAGAAAAAAAAAAAAGACTTTGCATCTGTAACAATGAAAAGGATACTGCGCTTGATGAAGACAGGCTTGTCCTTACTCAACTGATCCGGAGATTCCAATTTCTCCAATTCCCCGACCTGTTTTTTTAACATTCTGAGAGATCTCCTGATTTCAACCCGATCGGAACCCTGATAAGGAACCAGAGAAACCTAAGAACATATACGAAAACATAAAAGCCGTAAAGATGATTGAAAAGAAGTCATGAAGACTCTGATCGAATGTACCTTCTTGACGGAAGACATGGTAATAGACCGGAATGATTCGAGTTTTGATGCATAAACTTCTAAGAAACCAAATCAATTAAAAAGGAAGAATATAATGATGATGATGATGATGATGATGATGATGATGATGATGAATCAGTCAGTGGCAGAGAGAGATAGTAAAAAGAAGAAGACGTAACGGAGAAAGAGCGGCAGTTGCAGTTTTCCTTTTTTGAGGATTTTGAAATTTATCCGCAGAAAGCAATAAATCTGCTTAAAAGGGTATAACAGTTATTGCGAATGATTATTTCCTATAAACCGTTATTAAACATAGATGGGCTTTATATTGTTGAACCGGCCCAATCAAATAAAACCCATTACTTTGTATTACCTGAAATGGGTTGTGTGTTTCTTTGATTATGGTAATTCACTCTTTTAATTATTATTTTTTTATTTATATCAAAAATGTAATCATCCATATTCGAAGCTTAAGATAATTACGTAATTACGTAAAAGAAAAGAGGAGAGAGAGAGAGAGAGAGAGGACGAAATTTTATTTCTTGAGGGTAACACGAAATCGTTCTTCGGCAATTCAAACTTCGTCTCCCTCAATTCGCACTCTCGCTCTCGTCTTCGTCGCCGGAGGTCTTATCTCCGTCGTATCTAGTCAGCGTAAACGATTTTATCAGGTGATCCATCTTTATACTCTGCTAGAAATTCGAAAAGTTGTCGTTCTCTTCGGATCGGATTATGAAACTCTGTGCGTTTGTTCAGTGGTTAATCGAGCTCATATTCTTGTTCCTTTTGATCCTTCTGCTTCTTTTTATTCTTTTTTTTTTGTGTATGCGAGAATTGAGTTACCAAATTTATAGTTGACTGATTGATCAATTGTGATTACTGTAGATCCGCCAGGGGAAAATTGCGTCAGCGGTCTTGAGTTATTGCATGTTTTGGTCTCAAATTTGTATAATTTTTTTGGTAGATTGTTCAATTTTGGGATTTTGCTTATCGGATTCGAGCACCTTTGACGCTTTTATCGTAATTGTTGTGTTTATTAGATTCTCTTTGATTCCTAAATTCGAATTAAGAAAGATTTGGGGCATATTGAAATGGGGTGTAATAGTGAGTCAGAACAAACTTAGGGATCAAAGTTCTGGGCTGATATAAACCTGTTGAATTATGGGATAATAGAAGATATAATCCTTGAGGGGATTGTTGTGCTTTAGCTTACTTTGTGAACGAAATTGTTAGAGCTAAGTCGGTTCAATGTTAACTTGATCTATATTTTTTTTTATCTCTTATTGCAGACAAAGGTAGATTCTCTGGGTTTTTTTGAGAGACAGATATGTTGCATGTGGTGTTTAATGTCTAGGTAATGAAGGCTATATGTGATAGATTTGTTCCTTCGAATTGTTCTTCATCAAGCACAGGTGAAAAGCGTGATATATCCCGGACATCTCTAGTTTCAGATTCAGCATCTAGTGATAACAATTCAAACTTGACGTTATGCCCGGATGTGGTTGCATCTTCCTCCCCCGTTTCTCAACAGTCTAAGGAAGCTTCAACTTCCGAGCATAAGCCAGATTGCACCACACATAACGGTTGGACAGTAATTTTAAAAACAGCTTCTATGGCTAGTGGGGCAATTAGGAGATTTCAAGAGCGTGTATTAGGGCCGAGTAGGACCGGTATTTCCAGCAGTACAAGTGAGATATGGCTCCTGGGTGTCTGTTATAAAATCTCAGACGGTGAATCCTCAGAAGAAGCAGATTCTGGTCATGTCTTGACTGCATTCGGACAAGATTTTTCATCCTTAATACTAATGACATATCGTAGAGGTTTGTATATTCACGTCAAACTCGAGCAAGCATAAAAGTTTTCACAAATTACTCACTAAGTTAGTTTACAGGTTTTGAGCCTATTGGCGACACAGCTTATACTAGTGATGTTAACTGGGGTTGCATGCTTCGAAGCAGCCAGATGCTCTTTGCACAGGTATGCTTATTACTATTGTAGCTTGAGAATTCAAAACTTTACACGTATGTTCTAAATTTCCAGATCTTTAACAGGCATTGCTATTCCAAAGGCTGGGAAGGTCTTGGAGGAAAAAGGAATCTGAGGTTAGTTAAATGTGATATCCACTCTATGCCTTAACTACTGATTATACAATATAAGGAGCATAGATCTGGTTTCTCATGAGTCCAGTTTAAGTTAGCTTGTTTGGTTTAAAAATGCAGCCGCCTGAAGAGGAATACTTAGGGATATTAGAACTTTTTGGTGATTCTGAGGCTTCAGCATTCTCGATTCACAATCTTATACTAGCTGGAGAATCTTATGGCCTGGCTGCTGGGTCATGGGTAGGACCATATGCTGTTTGTCGATCATGGGAATCATTAATTCGGAAGAAAAGAGAAGAAACTGATGTTAAAAATAAGTCGTTTTCCATGGCTGTTCATATCGTTTCTGGCAGTGAAGATGGAGAGAGAGGTGGAGCTCCAATTCTCTGTATTGAAGATGTCACCAAAACTTGTGTGGAATTCTCAGAAGGAGAAACTGAGTGGTCGCCAATTCTTCTCTTGGTGCCACTGGTTCTCGGGCTTGACAAAGTGAACCCCAGGTTTGTGATTTTATCAAACTGATTGCTAGGCGATATGTACTATAGATGTCATGAATTCAACTTTTCGTCTTCCTCAGAAGATGTTCCATTTGTCTAAGGAAAAATTGATGGCTTGTAATTACATACACTCATTAATCTACATATACACTATGGAGAGGATATGATGACAGCAGAGTTTGAGTGACGTACTATCAAATTTGGCTAAATCTTTTCTGAAAAGACTATTATTTTGTTGCTAGGTACCTTNATTTTAAAAACAGCTTCTATGGCTAGTGGGGCAATTAGGAGATTTCAAGAGCGTGTATTAGGGCCGAGTAGGACCGGTATTTCCAGCAGTACAAGTGAGATATGGCTCCTGGGTGTCTGTTATAAAATCTCAGACGGTGAATCCTCAGAAGAAGCAGATTCTGGTCATGTCTTGACTGCATTCGGACAAGATTTTTCATCCTTAATACTAATGACATATCGTAGAGGTTTGTATATTCACGTCAAACTCGAGCAAGCATAAAAGTTTTCACAAATTACTCACTAAGTTAGTTTACAGGTTTTGAGCCTATTGGCGACACAGCTTATACTAGTGATGTTAACTGGGGTTGCATGCTTCGAAGCAGCCAGATGCTCTTTGCACAGGTATGCTTATTACTATTGTAGCTTGAGAATTCAAAACTTTACACGTATGTTCTAAATTTCCAGATCTTTAACAGGCATTGCTATTCCAAAGGCTGGGAAGGTCTTGGAGGAAAAAGGAATCTGAGGTTAGTTAAATGTGATATCCACTCTATGCCTTAACTACTGATTATACAATATAAGGAGCATAGATCTGGTTTCTCATGAGTCCAGTTTAAGTTAGCTTGTTTGGTTTAAAAATGCAGCCGCCTGAAGAGGAATACTTAGGGATATTAGAACTTTTTGGTGATTCTGAGGCTTCAGCATTCTCGATTCACAATCTTATACTAGCTGGAGAATCTTATGGCCTGGCTGCTGGGTCATGGGTAGGACCATATGCTGTTTGTCGATCATGGGAATCATTAGTTCGGAAGAAAAGAGAAGAAACTGATGTTAAAAACAAGTCGTTTTCCATGGCTGTTCATATCGTTTCTGGCAGTGAAGATGGAGAGAGAGGTGGAGCTCCAATTCTCTGTATTGAAGATGTCACCAAAAGTTGTGTGGAATTCTCAGAAGGGGAAACTGAGTGGACGCCAATTCTTCTCTTGGTGCCACTGGTTCTCGGACTTGACAAAGTGAACCCCAGGTTTGTGATTTTATCAAACTGATTGCTAGGCGATATGTACTATATTCAACTTTTCGTCTTCCTCAGAAGCTGTTCGATTAGTCTAAGGAAAAATTGATGGCTTGTAATTACATACACTCATTAATCTACATATACACTATGGAGAGGATATGATGACAGCAGAGTTTGAGTGACGTACTATCAAATTTGGCTAAATCTTTTCTGAAAAGACTATTATTTTGTTGCTAGGTACCTTCCATCTTTGATAGCCACTTTCACTTTCCCTCAAAGCCTCGGCATTTTGGGCGGCAAACCAGGTGCATCAACTTACATAGTTGGAGTTCAAGAAGACAAAGGCTTCTACCTTGATCCGCACGATGTTCAACAGGTTTTCTTCAACACTCCTTATAAATCCTTTCATAAAAACAAACAAGAATTACTTTAGTGTTTTACATCTGGCACGTTTTGATTTGAGGTTTCAGACATTTAAGGTGGTCCATATTTTCCTTAGATTGTCCCCATCACATTCATTCATTAATCGTCTAATTAGTTTGGGGACTGATATTACTCAGTCCATGTGCTTCATTTGACATTTCAGTGTCACTGATTGAGCCTTATCGGTAATGGTTGATAGGTAGTAACAGTCAACAAGGAAAATAGAGATGTTGACACATCGTCTTACCATTGCAAGTGAGTTTGATTGATTATTTTGCCTTATTTGGTGTTCTGTCTCTACATGATTCATACTTCTTATTCCTACTAAATATGGTTCTGTGGTTCAGTACACCCCGGTATGTTCCGCTGGAATCACTTGACCCCTCACTAGCTCTCGGATTCTATTGCCCTGACAAAGGTATTAACTAGTTTTTAAGGATAGACAGGATTCTGTTTACGGTTGGCTTTGTTTTTTAGTTATTATAGAAATTGAATCCAATCAGTCTATAAACAAATTCGTTTAAGCCATTTCCAGTTTGATTTGATACTTTGTTGCTGCTTTACACTGATATCTCTTCCAACTTTGTATCAGCTGATTTTGATGATTTCTGTATCCGAGCAACAAAGCTCGCTGGAGAATCCAATGGCGCTCCTCTCTTCACTGTTACTCAATCCCACAGAAGGAATGACTGCGGAATTGCAGAAAGCAGCAGCATAGTGACATCTACAGAGTTCTCTGGTGAGGAGGAACATGAAGATGACTGGCAATTACTTTGAACACTTTTTTTTTTTTTACTTAGCCATTCTTTTTCATCATTGTGTGACTTTGTTCAATTATCAAAAATACCATTCTTTTTACATCGATACTAAGATTTGATGATGTTGTATAAAATAATGAAGAACCCAAACCCCTTTTGTTATCTGTATTAATAACTATTTTAAGTATTAACGTTGACTTTCTTAAGTCAAAAGTATTTTAGACATAGATTGAAGAATAAGAAAAAGGAAGACTCGAAAAACCAGAGGGAGTGTTGACGTTGATCCACTTCCCGCCATTCTTCTCCGCCGTCGTCGCCTTCACCATCATCGTCCCACTTTCTTCACCGCCACCGCCAATCATTGCCACCGCTTGGCCACTCAAGCTTCCTGCGAAAACCGACGTCATCGTCGTCACCGGGAGCCTAATCGTCTCCATAACAACTTTCCATTTCATCGAATCATCCTCGGTTTCCCAACGAGCCTGACTCTGTCTCTCGCTGTCAATAAAACACCATAACCTACAACAACCTCTGAAATCCCCGGCGGGTTCAGCAGCAGCCGAGGCGGTGGCGGTGCGACCTCTCGGGCTTAAATCAGGAAACGGCCAGACATTTTCGATTACAGACCAGGAATTCGAGACCGGATCGTAAATCTCGCCGTCGGATCGGAACTGGCCTTGCGTCTCCGTTCCGTAACCGCTCAACACGCAAAATCCAAGATCCGTCGCCATCGAAAACCCGTGGCACTCGTCTCTTCCTTCCGTCATCGGAGGAAGCGTCGTCCACTCGTCTTTCTCAACATCGTACACTTCAGCCGATCGGAGAGCGTTCTTCTGATCATCATGACCTCCGGCGACGTAAACCTTCCTCGAACCAACAGACGCGCAGGCGAAGAACGATCTCGCGGCCGACATCGGTTTCCCTCTTCTCCACCTCCTTCCGCTTCCTTCTCCGGCGAAGAAATCCAAAACGAAGACATCTCTCACAGGCTGCAACGTCTCCGGATCCCAACCGCCGATCAAAAGCACCTTCCCAGCGCCCTGAACCGCAACGCACTCGCAGAACAGAGGAATCCGCTCAGGAATCGCGACGCGGTGCCACGTGTCAAGCGTCGCGTTATAAACGCTTAAACCGTAAAGTGGCGTCCCAGTCACACGTGGTTGCTGCTGGTGGTGCTGAATCATCATCATCATCTGAGACTCGCTTCCTTCTTCTTCTTCTTCCTCTTTCTTCTTCTCACCACCACAGTCATCATCAATCATCACCGTCGGTGATGGAGTCAGAGGCTGAACAAGACAGAGAAGAGACTCGGCTTTCCCGAAACTGATCCTTTCCTTGTTGAAAGAAGAACCGGAGATAACACATTTCCATGAACGGCAAACGTGTTTCATGGAAGAATGAAACTCAAAAGGAACCCTAACTAAACACTCCATAGCTAATTCCTCAGGTAATCCGGGGATTAAATCTCCTTTAATCCAACCTGATTTCTTCTTTGACACTCCCATTATTAAACTAATTTTAAGTAACAACAACTTTAAGCTTACAAGAGACTTAAAAAAAAAGAAGCTTCTTGAAACAACAAGATTCTATGATTTTGATATAAATCGGAAACTGTAAAAGACACTCAAGAAGATGTGATTGGGGGTAAAGATAAGTGTTGGGCAGAGGGTTTTTATAGCAAAGGGAGGAGATAAGACGGTCCCTAGATGATAATTATCATCTTTTCTTTTTTTTTTCAGTAAAAAATAAAATAAATAAGTATCATCATTTCTTTATTCTTGATATTTTCCGAAAACAGACAACAAAAAAATACAACACTAAATTTAAAACACTAGACAGATCTATTAAAACTGTTCAGTGAATATGCATCACACAATAAAATAAAAATATATATATAGTAATCCAGAAAAACGATAAATGTAAAAGCATTTACTAAGTTGACGAAAATTGGCAATTTTATGTTTTGTTATTATGTGAAATTACAAATCCTTCGATAATATATTTTTCCCAAGACTAAGGGTAATAATAATAATAATTCATTTCTTCCAAATAAATGAGTAAAGGAGGAGGAGGACCACGCAATATTCATCCAAAAATTATATATTCGTTTTTCTTCTTTTTTAGAGTTATATGTGAAGAAAAAATGCCGTGAGGATTTGATTCACTCGGAAAAATCGTACGAGAAGTATCAAAAATAATGTTATTATTAATTAGATAAATAATTGGGGTTCTAGAAGAAAGAAGTCCATGTGGATACGATGACTTATCTTCCTTCTTATCCGGAAGATCAACAATACGGTGACACATGGACCATAGCACCGTCGTCCTCTTCCAAAAATAAATATCATCTAATAACCATCTTCAATAATGTATCTATCCAAAAATTTTAATATCAGTTACCCTTAAACGAATTAACGATTTTTTTTGTGAAAGTTTGACAGTGACGTAATTCTCATTTGTAAGAGCTTTAGATATACAGTACGTTTAGATATCCTCGAGGTTTTAACTTTTTATAACAAGTACCACTTCAGTTAAGTTTAACTAGTTTAGTTCTAATTATACCATGGATGCATGTAACTAACAATTACTATTACTACTATTCGTCGAGTAGTACTACTGTCCATTAAAAAATAATATAATTTTTTGTTTCTGAGCAAGAAATAATTTGATGGCAATTGACAAG
This sequence comes from Camelina sativa, assembly GCF_000633955.1. Classification (NCBI taxonomy): domain Eukaryota; kingdom Viridiplantae; phylum Streptophyta; class Magnoliopsida; order Brassicales; family Brassicaceae; genus Camelina; species Camelina sativa. The sequence continues at coordinate 2,160,009 of NC_025700.1, forward strand.
AACCAAATCATTGTTGTTTTTTCTTTCTCTCGAAGAACCGTTCGCCCTAGCCGTCACACAAGAATTTTTTTCTGATGGTCAATGATGGGTAACTTCTAAGCATCATCGTTGGTTCCAGTTTTCTTATCGTTTTAGGTGGTCCGTGTTTGTCTTCCTAGCCTTGTCAATCCTAAGCTTCGTCGTCTCCACCCTTTGTCCCTTCCTCTCGATGATGATAGTCCAGTCAGGCGTGGTAACTATCTCGGAGGACTGGTGGCCGATTGTTGATGTTCGAAAGTGGATCTATTCCCCGGTGGCTCCCTCTCGTCCCTCCGATCTGGTCATGGAGGTTTCAGGTTCCCGATCTGGTTATAATGTCTCGACATTCTAGCTCATCGGCTCTGTTCTCGTTTGATTGTGAGTCAGTGGTGACTTGTCGCATGTTCCGGTTGCTTTCAAGTTGGTCCTGAAGAGCTTTTTCTTGCATTTTGTTGGCTTTGCGGTGGATCTGTCTTGTGTGAAGCTTGTTTTTAGCCAGCTTCTTGTATCTCGACTTCGCTTTTAAGGTCTCTTTGGTTTTGCGACAACGGCCTCATTGTTTTTGGGTTCCTCTTCCTTTGGTTGTGTTGAGTGACTTGGCTTTGGTTTTATGTTGTTTGATCGCTTAAGGTTTTCTCTAGTTAGGACAGTCTAATCGTTGGTTTAGGCTAGATCTTTGGATTTAGAGGTCCTTAATCTACGGGTTGTCCTTTTTGTGCAATCCGGTATCAGCTCATTTGTGGCTTCTCTTCTTTGATTTGGTTGTTAGCCTGGTTGACTTGTTCTGCTTCGGTAATCTGTTTTGGATTTTGCTTGTGGTTAGTCTCTGTTTGCCTTTCCATGGCTGAGTATTCAATCGGGTTCCTCTTATTGCAATTGTGGATGGTACATTTTACCCTCTTGTTTGGGTTTCCTTTGGTTTTGCTAGAATGTTGGTTTGGTCGTCTTCCTTGAGCTAGTGCGTTCATCTTCCTTCGTCAAATTATCTGTCAGGTTCCGCGATTCGTTCTACTTCAACTCGCCTTCTTCGTGGTTATCTTGGGCTTATTTGGGACTCTACCATTAGTGAATACTTCATGTTCCGTAGTTTGTTTTTTTCTGTATAAATTTTCCACGTTTGTGTGTAGTTTCCTTCTTTTGGGCTTTAGTTTTTAGGGATGTCTCTTTTTCCTCCAGCTTAGTGTTTCAAAAACGCATCCCACTCTTGTAGTTTACAATCGCATTTTATAATAAAAATCTTGAGACGAAAAAAAAAAAAAAAAGACAAGAACCAAAGAAATTGTTCTATTATTGTTTTTAAAAAAATACCCCGAAAAAAATCGATGGCGGAATAAAGTGACAATGAATAGTATTATCCAAAAATGCAATCAATGAGCTAGGAACATTTATAGGAATCGTAAGGGTGTTGTGTGTGAGTGACATTAAAGGGTGTCTAGATATGCTCCATTTCTGCAAATCACACTATAACTCCTACCCATCTGCCGACCTTTTTTTTTTTTTTCCTTTTTTTCTCTCGTGTCAAAAATTCCATCAAGATACGTCTCTTACTATTATTACAAACGTATCTAATTGGAACGGGTTTCTCTAATGCCCTGTTTTAAACCTGTTCATGAAGCTTTCTAGTAGTATAACTTTGTATCTGAATTGGTTACATACATTCTCGTTTTATTATGGGATCTGTTTTAGTCTTTTGAGAACTATGCATTTCTTTATTATAGACTTCATTTATATTAACATTTTTGAAGTACATTTTATGTTATGTCCTTTTAGTTTTGTTTATTTAAAAAGTTATTTACAATATTAACCTCTAAAATTTTTCCATAACTAACATTACTCCAGATTTTGGTTCCTAAATATTTTACATTTTCCATTCCAACTAAAAAATAACATTAATCAATATAGAAATGGAAACTATTATACATTAAACCACATATTCTGTTGTGTTTTGAAAATATCTAAATCACTCGCAAACAAAGAAAACAACAATTTGATTCCCATTTTGTTTTCTAAAATCTGTGAGCTTTGATTCTTAACGTAAGAAAAACTTATATTGACATTTATTTAAATATCATAATTAACATATATAAACTTAATAAAAATGTTAATTATTATGAATATGTAAAATTAAAAAAGTCTAAAATACTATATAATGTGGTTATATAGTAGATGAGTTATAAAAATGACAAGTTGGAATTAATAAAATATTATTAAATTTGTGTTAGCACGGGTTAAATCCCCACTTAATTATTTATCAATACTACTAATATTAGAATATTTGACATAAAATCAAGTTGATTTAACTAATATTGTATAAAATAATTAAATCATTAGGAAAAATATGACTTAATCACATCGTATAAATTACTTATTATATATTTAGATCCCTTAGTTTTTGTTATAATAATTAAAAATCAAAATAGAATATCAAACACTAAAAAACAAACTAAATATAACAAACAAATGGTCATGAAGTGTGTTGCGGGTTAAAAACAATATAAATATTCAGCCGCACAATAATCGGAAAATTTAGTTATTATTCTATTTACAAAAAAATCCAATATTTAACAAATAGATACAATATAAAATATAAATTATAATAAAAATTATATGTCTGCGGTGTATCGCAGGTTAAAATCTAGTTCTTATAACATTATTTTTGATTTGAGATGTATATATCTAATCCTTGTTATGTACTAGTATAGTAGTATAGATAACAAAGTTGACCGTAAAAAAAAAAAAATAATAATACTATAAGATTCGAGAAAATTGGTTTTCAATCAAATGAGCATTCAAACATATTTCAAAGTAATAAACCTTCGCTTCTTGTTCTCAGATAAAACTTTCACTTCTAAATAGTATTATAACAGTTCCGATTTTAACAAAACATTTTACTAAAACGGTATTAATGGTCTATAATCAATGGCTCAATAATAGTATGAAATTATGAAGTAACTTTGAAATGAACATAACCCAAAAATATAAGAATATTAGAACTGAAATATTAAAACTAGCTCGTTAAAGAATCTTGATTCATTTCTCCAAGACAAATTTTGATGAAAGAAAGGATTGAAAACGCCTCACAAAATGTTGTTTTAGTGTTCGCTGATAAATTCTATTTATAATTCTTCGTCGAAAACGATTATAGCATGAGAATGACAAGAGATTATATATTGACATTGTAACCATTCGGGAAAATAATTAATTGTAGCAAAAACAAACAAAAATTGATTTGTATGCATAAAAGAAAGAAAAATACGAAAAATGAGCTGTGTGCCTTCTAGAAGACCATTGATATATCTTTTCGTAATTTTCGCCTTTAAGGCTGGAAAACAAACGAGTGCGTATTACTCCCCTACGCTTGAAATCTCTCATGCCTTTTTGGCTTTTTCAATTTAAACAATTTTAGCATTACTTGAACAATATTTAGTTAAATTGGTGAATCATTTTTATTTTTGCTAAAAGGTAAACAGCATATATAGAAATGAATGTATTGGAATGTAAGTCCAAACAATTAGTTAGTTCCTGGTCAAAAAAAAAGCTTTAAAAGCCAGACTTCAAATAATTGATGGAAATGTTCATTGTATTTTGAATAGTTAGCGTGGTGTTCGTTGTATCTGTAGGGCATATTCGTATTACTCTTCATACTCTCGCTTTGTCACTTCTTTTGAATTGTAAAGGGTTTCTAAATATAGCACAAGTGCTGAAAAGGGCACTAAACCATTATTAATCAAATCACACTAGCTGATCAACTTACGTCGAGAATTTAAAAAGAGTTTTTTATCGAAGCTAGGCAAACACACATGCACACACACACACAAAAATAATAATAATAAAAGCAAAAAGATATTAAAAAAACATTGGCAAATGTATCGAATAAAACTTGTTTAATTTATAAAGAGCTTTTTACCGAACACAAAACAAAAAGAAGTAAGAGTTTGTTTGTCTTTTATGTCAACGAAGATTACATGCATGAGCAAAAGAGTAAATAAAACGTTCGCAAATGCAAATATGAAATAGAAGAGCACCTTGCAAAATGTTTGTGTGAAGCTAAAAGACCCATGAGATTACAAGTCCCTTTCTTATTCGTTTTGACATGCATAGAAGTTACACGTAGTGTGGCCATGATTGATGCCATATTTTTGATACCCAAAACTTTTTTTTTTGAGTGAACTAATGAAAGACAAATCAAATATAATATCAGAAATATTATAAATCGTCAAGATTCGTGCTTACACTATAGATGACAACAACATTTTTTTTTTCAAATTTTCTTTTAAATGTTCCAAACTAATATGATTGGATTAGCTAGTAGCTACTGTCATAAGCATGTGTTAGCGGAAAAGACAATGACAATTTCCTTTTATTTAACCTGAAGGGAATTTACTCCAAGGCCATAAATATATTTAGCCACCCAGTCTAGGAGTTACAAACTGGAAATTGTTTTCTTTTGCTTGTCTTTGAGACTTTGACTTCGTTTGCTATTGGTATATGAAAGTATGAAACGATTAGCTTTACGTATTTATAAAAGTAAACAACAAAGGTCGTTGTAGTATAGTGGTAAGTATTCCCGCCTGTCACGCGGGTGACCCGGGTTCGATCCCCGGCAACGGCGTTAATTTTGTTTTATTTCAAACAAACATATTCTTCTAAAAGTACTAATGGCTTCGCCCGGGTTCGAACCGGAGACCTTCAGTGTGTTAGACTGACGTGATAACCAACTAGACCACGAAACCCTTTTGCTCTTACAATCAGGGGGAATATTAATCAACCAAAAACGTTTACATCCACATATCGATCAACTAGAGTTCCATCTCCACCTCAATCTGGTACGAAAGCTGAATCGTTTTCTGAATAAATAAATTCGAATTTGGATGAACCATTATTATTTTTTAAATGAAATAATATCAACCCATATAAAATAAAATTATTAAGGGAGACGAGGTTAACCGACAAGCTGTAGTTGGTAAAACACAGCTTCATTCTAATATCTCCAAGAGGACCCAAAAGGAGAAATGTAAGCAGCTGAAAAGACTTGAGATTTAAAGAGCATTTATAAGTCTTTAACCGAGGAATCCAACATTAAAAGGAGACACAAGGTCGTTAGTTGCTAAACATGAAAGATAGGTATGATTCTGTTTTCAAACCGACAAAAAAAAAAAAAAAAAACCAAAACAACAAACCCAAAAGCAAGAGTCAGGAAAATAGAAAAACAAGCATAAGAAAAAAAACTAGAGAGAGATTCCTCATTCCTCAGCAGCGCTTGCTGCACTCAGATCGACACTTAGGTCCAGTTGCTGCAACATAAGAAAACACACAAAATTGACGCCAAAGATGTAAAAGAAACCCGAGATTTTTATCTTCCATGGCATCAACATATATCCATTGAGAATTTCAGAACATTTTACCTTTCCAGTGATTAGGGTATACATGTTCAACACATCCGCAACAGTTGTCTCAAAGTGTGTTGTAGCATCATAGCTCTGTGAGAACAAGGAAAGGGTTAAATACTTGGACACGATCCAACTTAAAGAAGACCACCATAGAAAGTATAGATGGGTCTCGCTCACCGTTGAAATAAAGCAGTTGTCCAAAGCAGGCTCATTGACAGGCTCGTATCTATCATACATGTCGAAGAATATCTCATCAACAGGACCCAACAGATCGGTACCAGGCTTTAGTTCGGTCTGAGGGTTATCAGTCTCTGCATCTGTAGACACAAATGCGATGAACTTTCCCTTGGGAGCAACGTTGTGGGAGTACGAACAACAGAAGACATACCTGTCAGTGTGTAGAGGTTCAAAACATCAGACCCAACAAATAAATAGCAAGAGAATGATTACAAATGGCGAAACAAACATCACTGTATTTTCACATATGGCAAATTATTCTGTGTGTGCGTGTACAATTTAAGCTGTGGTTCCAAATAAACGAACTTTATATATCCAGTTACATGTATGAAGGAAAATCTTATAGCACGCTTATATTCAGATAGAGCTTAGGTACCAGAGGATTTAAAAAAAAAACATATGCACCAGGCCTTTCACTTCCTTTCAGTCACTGGCTTATCGAGGTAAAGGCAAAAAAACTTACATATCCGATTTGCGGGCCAACTGTTTCTGAGGTATGATGACCTGGACTGAGTGAGAATCGTTGGTGTTTGGAATCGGGTGGCTCATAATTGCAATGGCCCGAGCAACCCTGCCAATCTTCCTAACCTGTTTAAATGTGATTAATCATCATATTAGGAGACATTCCAAACGAATATGATATCCAAAAAATGAACATATTTTCAAGAAGTTCTGACCAAGACCACAGTCTAGTTAGCACGAAGAGAAGAACTGAATATGTAAATGAATATAAAAATCATGGAAAATCAAGCAGCATAATGAACAGACCGTAGGTCCAGCAAGGAAAATCAAACAGGTATGTAATTTACAAACGGTCCTGGATCAGTATGGACACATTTAGATCATAATCGAAAATTTAAACATGCTAATAACTGCAATATTACCTTGTTTGGCAGGTAGGAAGGGTCACACACAACCTTTTTGCATTTGGCAGTCTCTCCCTCAGATGTTACACCAGTAACCTTACCTTCCTCGTCAAACTCTACCTGGCAAAGGAATAACATTGCTGTAAATGAGTACAGCGTCCCTCCAATACAATCTCACACCCCATTCCCCTCTTGCAGAATTTGCACCACAAGACAAACAGAGAGCTGTAATGATGAGTAATACCTTGCACTCAGGTTTGTTCAACATATATGTCCCACCATAGACAGCACTAAGTCGTGCAAATGCCTGAACAAAGAGAAGAGATAGAGAGAAGTCACAGAAGGATTAAGAAATAATCATTTAAAACTAAAAAAAATCAAGCAACGAAGGCCAAGATCGAAATGACAGAAAAACCTGAGGTAGTTCTCCCAACCCATAGAGAGGATAAATATATGGAGAGGTTCCTTGAAAACGTGCAAGAGATTCCGCATAGAGCTAACATGCCATGTAAACAAAGAAAGTCAACTTAACTGCTTCAGACCAAAATGTAGAGATTTTAAGACAAGAGAGACAATTCTGAAAAAAGATCACCTTCATTCTCATCACAGTGTCGAAGGCGGGTTGATGAAGATGTTGGTCATTCGTGTGAAGTGCCACTGCGTGACCAATAAAGTCAATAGTGTTGTCATCAAGGCCAAATTTCCTGCCAAAGTGTCACATAAAATGGTCAGCCATGCATAATCTTAATTGAATGTCAGTAACACCATAAACGCTAGAAGGAATTAGAACATCGGCTTACGCAATCAGTTCCTTTGTTGTAACTCTGGTCAAATCCATTCCATTGTGCGTTTTTGGGTCCTTCTCATCGTACTCCTGAACAAAACTGAAAAACTTGCCAGCTCGACGTTTCTCAAATATACCCATGAGAGGAGATTTCAGGGCCTCCATAGGAGTAGCTGGCACCTTTTGAACCTGTGGGAAATTTTTCATCAACAGTTAAAAAAAGATTATCATAGTATAATGATTTTGTAAAATGCAGCAACCGATACATCAATGAAAAGCTTGTACCTTTCCTTTAACGAAAACGTAGCTACCATCAACAGCTTTGAAGGAGAGATACTTTGTAACATCAGTATGAATAAGAGTACGAACAAGCTTGCCATTTCCCATCATAAACTGGACACAATGATGGCATTGAGAGACAAGAGTTAGAAAGTGTCACTGATAAAATAAGCATAAAAACAAAACGATGGTAAGATATAATACCTTAGGCATCATGTCAACATTGTAATCCCGGCTTGCACCTAAGTGCTCAGGAGCCTTCTCTTCTCCCCTAAACTTCTTCCAAAGCTGGTTGAGATTGAGCGATGTTGATTCTCCACCGTAGTAGTCATTCCTGTCCATGTGAAGCACCTACTCGAGATAATCCAGAACAAAACACAACACTATCAGCCGACTATAACAATGACTTGTTAAGAAAACACCAAATGCATCAAAACATCAGATCATGAGTAAAATAACCAAGAGGTCAATTCAAACATGAAACATCAGATCGCATGATCAACAAAAGTCACCTATTTCTCAAGTCATTATTACAGAGCAAACAAATCATCTCCTAACTAAAAACTCATTACATACAAAAAAATTGAAAAAAATCGAGCTCAGAATATACAATCGGAGATCTAATATCGGGCCGAGATCCGTTCATCGTGGATCGAATAACGTAGAAGATTTGAATCCGGATCAATACAATTAAACCAAAAAAAATCAATCATGAATTCAGAAAAGAGGATTATTAAAAAACAAAAAAAAAAAAAAACGAGATACGAATCGAGAGGAAAGAGGATCGAGACCTTGACACCATCGACGGAAAGGAGGCCGCTGAGGATACACTCCTTGAGACCGGTGCCGAGAACGATAACCTCGTACTCTTCATCCATGGCTGGCTGATTCCGAAAGGTTCGTTCGTAGAGCAGACGAGAGAAAGAAGAGATCGGTGAATATGAGTTGTGAGATCGTTCTAGAGTAACCAAGTTTGTGTCTATTAGAAGAAAAAAAAAAAGATGCCTTGTTTGTGGAATGGGTAATTAAGGTTTCGATGGCATAACTGTAATTACGAATAACCAGATGTCGTCCAATCATATTTTTAAATAAATAACCCGGATCTACTAACACTTTAACTAAACTAAAAGCCAATTTGTCCCAAAAAAAAAAATCACTAATAAATAATTGTAGAAAATTTCTTACACTTACACTACAATTTTTCATATTTTTAATTAGTGAAATACCTTCAAATCTTCAATTAAATGTTTTTTTGGTCGACACCGTAATTATTGTTTTACTAAAAGCCTAAAAGTGATATTTGTAATGGAAGTTTCCAAATACTTATATGTATAAACCAAAATTCTATATCCAGGAAGTTATGAATTTTTTTAGAATTTGATCCAAAGAATAAAGTAAAATATGCCAAAAGGTAAAAAAATATTGGCATTTTTATAAAAGTGATGAGATGTAGGTACTAGCGAGGATAGATAAACAAAGCTTACAAATTTTATATTTGCAAAATTCTGAACTCCCCAACTTGTTTATCAGGTTTGTCCGTAAGCAACTCACTTAAATTACAAGTTACAAGTTCTTTTCGTATATTACATTAACAATAAAAATAGAGGAACAAAGGATAGCATTATTAAAATCGAGGTGATGAGATAACAACAATTTTGTTAACTACTTGTAATAATAGATTTCAAAAGTAAATCATCTCCTGATTGATGTTGATACTAATAATTTTTAATATAAGTTTGTATTGTATTTTTTGGCAAGCTTACACGCATTATGTATGTTTTAAGGACTTTAATTAATGAAATAATTGATTGTGGGTCTTCTTCGTTCAATAAAATAAACCATGTTAAATTAGCATCTAGTAGTATTGCATCATCATCCATTGAACACTTAACTACTGGTGTAGTTTATATATGTTTACCGTCCATGATTGAAACGCGTTAACTAGTACTAATTGATAAAAGAAAGCAAACAAAAAAAAAAAAACACACAGAGACTTTAAACTAAATACAAATGCTTCATTTCATTCCAAATTGACGTAACGTTTTGTTTTTTCTTACCGGCAATTAATCCATCTAATTTCATTAGATAATACGTTTAGACGTTACAAGTTGTTCCAGAACAATACAACGTGACTAATGTGACTGTCTCCAACCAGAGCTGTCTTGGAGTGACTTATAACGAGTATTCGAACCTTCACAAAGTGACTAATGTGACGCCTAAACTAGCTAACCTCTTTGCTTAGCTTGTTGCAAACTTGCAATACCATCCGTAAAGCTTTCATTAGTTTAGTCTCAGTTTCCAATGGACTTATATTATTGGATTGATAGCTGAAAGCTGATGATCCTTTTATAACTCGACCACCATTAATTCTTTACTATGAAGAAGAGACCATAGAATTCTTGCTTACCGATCTGCAGAAACCAAGATCCATCCCCAATAAATATAGGGCTCTTTGAGCCTTGAGATAACTTGTAGAGAATGGTTTTGAAGAATCGTATATTCATCATAAAAGTTTGAGAGTCGAAACGACTAAAAAACATAACTGTGTTTGAACTCGATTAATTTTCTTATTAAAAAAAATAATTTTTCAGTTCCATCCCTTTTTTGACCCCTAAAACCAAAACATCGATCTCAACCTCTTCCACTTTCGACCTTTTTCCATTACGTCATCATCCATTATATGCTTTGTTTTACATTTTCTTTAATGTACGTAATAATCACTAAGTACTAAACAATACTTACAAAGAAGAAAAACGAAACTGCTTATAAAAACAAACTTGATATTTTTCTATAACATAATCACTAGTCATGCAATCGGTTTTAAAAAACTGAAGTCGTAAANAAAAAAAAAAAAAAAAAAAAAAAAAAAAAAAAAAAAAAAAAAAAAAAAAAAGGAACCATAAGTTGAATAATTCTCATCTAAACTACTCCAAGTTCTTTTGTCCTTTGATATGATTTGTCTAGTCATAAGATTGAGACATTAAGTATATTATATCATTGATTCTGAATTACAATAGAAATTAATCAAAAGTTAACAGCGAACGAAAGAAAGAGAGAGAATCTATACAATTAAATTAAAATTAAGATTCGATAACAAATGTAAAATAAAAATTCAAAAGAGAATAATGTTTGTAAAAAAAGCAACAATTTTATAAACATTATACAAAAATAAAATAAAAATTCTGTAAAATGAAAAAAGAAAAAAAAAAAACAAGAACCCGAATCGATGCACAGGGTTTTTCTCAGCCTCTCTTTCTCTCTCTCTCTCTCTCTCTCTCTCTCTCTCTCTCTATTCTTCTCCCTTCTCTTTGTCCAGGTTTCGCCCATTCTCTCCTCTCTCTCTTCTTTAGTTTCATATGTATTGATTGGGGCACAATTACGTTTTTTTCTGAAACTCGATTCGTGTTTTTTTTTTATTTGATCGGGTTTCCGATTTTTGTGTCCACTGTGTTTCTTAATCTAAACGCGAATCTGATTGTAGATTTTTTTTTTTTTTTTTGGCTGACGATTGATGTATTTTGTTTCATTTCTAGGGTTTGTTGTTGTTGATTTCTCTTATGCCCATGGTCATGAGCTAAAGGGGGAAGGTTTCCAGGATCTTACGCTGATCAGAGAAACTTTTGTTAGATTTTTTTTGGAAATGTTGACAAGACCCTTTTGGTTCTTTTGATTTTTGTCGTCCCTATCATTTTTGGAGATATCTGGAAGAAGAGAAGCTTATGAGATATCAAGGAATGGTTTTTATTTTTGCTCTTGAGTAGATTTTTTTTTTGTTTTGTTTAGTAGTCTTCTTCTTGGAAAGAATGGAGAAAGAAGGTGTGTGTGATAATAACATCAAGTTATGTGATCAGATGTACCCTGATGAGCCTTTCTGTTCCGAGGTGAAAACTGAAACCATTGCTTCATCTCAGAAATACGAAGGAGGTGAGGGGAGTAATGTGTTTTTTTCGAGAGAGGCACCTTTGATAGGGAAAGATCCAGCTGGGACTAATTCAGGCGAATGCTGCGGTTGTAGTGCAAAGAAACTAAATTTCAAAGGGAATGATGATCTCGTTGAGGTTGAAAATATTGGGCAGCAGAAAAAGCTTAATAGGCAAGAGAGGATCGAGTTGGGTCGACTCTTCCAAGGCGCTGTTACCTCGTTGGATTGGGAAGTTGCTGAGAGATTGATTCAGTTGGCTGATCCACAGACTTTGAATGATTTGCTCTGTGTTGGTCTTGATTCTGTTTGGTTCTTGAGTACAAAGCCTGAGTTTCAGGGGATCACCGGATTGATTAAGAAGATCATTTGTCATGGTGCTCATGACTTTACTAGAGCTACTCTTAGGACTTCCTTTCTCGCTTCATGTGTCTCTGCTTGCCAGAGCCGGACGATGAGTCTTGCTGATACAGTAACTGTTATGGCTCAAAGGTACTTATGCAAATACTTTGATTTCTCATAAATGTTACTTTAAATCAAATTTGGGTGCTTAGACTGATTGGCTGTTTCCATGATTCCCTGATTCCCTTGTTTTCTACCACTCACGGTTTTATTTGTGGTCACACATTTTACTTGTTATAGTGATTGGTTTACATCTGCAAGTAGTCGTTTGTGCTAAATTATAAGTTCATCAAATGACACTGCTAAATCTTTGTGGGCATTGATACTGCTATATTTCATAGACATAAGATTCTTGGGTTAGTAATACATTAAATCATTTATTTTAACATTCATGGAATATTATCCCTTAATTGTTAATGGCTTCTTTCCTGTAGTTAGCTACTTCGCTTATGATGTGCATTTCTCTCTGTGCACTTTTGTATGAGGTTTTCCACAGAGATGAGTTGTAAACTTGTCTATAGTTCCATTTTCATCTGCCTGCTGTTTTTTCTATCGTTGGTCACAATAGGGCGAGGTATTTTTTGATGAATGACGTCAATAATAATGTGTGAAATTTAAGGTCGAGTTCATATTTCATTTGTACATAATAAAATATAGGTTGCATGAGCGTCTCCAAGAGTGCAATGGGGATGAGATTCTGAAAGCAGAGGCTGGTGCCAAAGTTCAGAAGTTCACTGAATGGGCTCTCAAATGTATAGGTTTCCACTCCCGATGCCAGGGAGCAAAGGATAGGGTTAGTCAAAATTCAGCTGAGGAGATCGAACTACAGCTTTCTGCGTTCAAGATGTTCTTAGATCTAGCTGGAAACCATCTCTCAGGAAGAGACTTCACCGAGGCCTTTGATGCAGCCTGTTTCCCGCTCACTTTGTTCTCAAATTCGTTTGATCCTGGTTGGGCATCTGGAATGTCAGCTACTGTCATACAGGGACTGCTCGGTATGCTGGTTGAAGGTGGTGCAGATAATGTGAATCAATGTTTCCTTGAAGCTTCACGTTTTGGTAGTACAGAACTTGTCCGTGTCTTGTTGCAGGTAAGCTTAAATTCTTTTGATTGCTTTTAGACTCTTACGAAGGTCTTTTTTTGTTCTCATATTTTGCATTTTTCGGTTCAGATTGCTCAAAGGAACAGCTTAGATGTTGATGTGGACTTAGCACTTGGTTTTGCCTCGCATTATTGTAAAATCGGTACAATGAAGTGCCTAGTGGAGGAAGGTAATGCCATTGCCTTCTTGGGTCCCTTAATGAGAGCAGCAGAGAGAGGTTGCATGCAAGTTGTTCAATGGTTTGTGAAAAGAGGTTGCCGTGACATGGAGCTTTGCTTGGCTCTAACAGCCGCCACTTCAAGCTGCCAAGTGGAGGTCGCTGCCTATCTCCTCCCTCGTGTTCCACCACCTGTCCTAACGGCGCTCAGCATCGAAATCCTCAAAGCAGCTGGAGAAAGAAGCGGAGGGTCTCTCCAAGGAGTAGAGTTTCTCCTCAAATCAGACTTCTTAGGAGATTCCGCGGCTACATACTCAGTCGCAGACAGCATTGCGAGGGCATCAGAGGACGAATCCGTTCCTTCAGATCTAAAATCATTTCTCAAAGAACACTGGTCGGAAACAGCTTTTGAGAAAGGAGTGAGAGAAAGCCATGAAAATTTCATGAACTTCATGAGAGTTTTGAAAAAAGGGGAGTCTGCGATATCCTTGAGAGATCTTCCTGCGCCGCTAAGAGTAGCGATTGCCTACATGCCGCTGTACAGAGAGTGTGTGAAGGCGGATGGGGGTTTACTGTCTCAGAGGCTAAGAGGACAGCTTGTGGAAGCTGTGAGACAGCTTCAAGGTTGTGCTGTTGCAGTTGTGGATGTCAGCGAGACTCATCACCTTATGTCGGTTTTGGAGCATCACCTTACCGCCATTTTTGGTTGAAACAAAATGGACTCTGCTTTTTGGTGCTTCAAATAAGAATGGAAAAGAAAATAAAATTTTACGATATTAACGGATATGGGGATTCGGGTTTGAGAATTGAGATGATGATCAAGTGAGAGTGAGTGGAGGGTTTCTTTTCTTGTATAAATTGCTACTACTTATCATTTGTCTATTTCCTCTTTCACTCCCTTATTATTTGCATTGTTCCTTTTTTCTAAATATATATTATAATATAATATAATAATTTAATGTAATAACTTCCATTACTATATCATATATCAACAATTATCATGGCAATTTCGATCACAAAAATGAGCAATTTTTTTTCTTTATTTGCAATTTCATTAGAATTACAATTCTTAAGTATTACCTAAAAGTTTACTTTGAAAGGAACAAAACCGAAATAAAGGTCGGTACTTGCAATTTTTAATTCGCTTTTTTACTTGTAATAGAATTCTGAATCAGTTTAGTACAAGAAAGAGGAGAGGGGAAAGCTATGATGATGGTTTAAGAACCCTAAATAGATTAATTAAAAGTATTATAATATAAATCAGATGAATTTACATAAAATGGCAAGTTACATCTCCTCTATGACTATTAGGATTAGAATGAGAAGAAGGCATGAAGGCAAGAACAACGAGCAAAACCATTATCCCGATGGGAACCAAAAGCAGCATAAACGGAGGCGGAGGTAACGGCGGCAAAACTAACGGAAGGATCAAGAGAGACGCCGTGAGACACACCAACAGAAACAGAGACTCTAAACTGAAGTAGCTCGCCGGGATCATCAACCTTTTCTGCGACGAGAAGCTCCGCCGTAACTCTTGCTTGCCTTTCTCCGGCGAACTTCGAAAGCTCACGTTTTGGCGGCGGTTGTTTCTTCCGACGTCCATCGCTAGGTTGTTTGAACAACGTTCTTTGATGTTTCTGATATCTTTCTGCAAGTTTGAGATATCGCGAATCATCTTATCTAACGAGGCTTTTGGGCTGGCTCTGATTTCGGATTTAGAAGACAAATAAGCACAAAGATCTGATATTTTGTTGTTGTCTCGTTAACCAATGCAGCTTGATCGGTAACGAATGAGAGACAAATCAAGATTCAGAGAATGCAGACAAAGATCCGAGTTAACTGTAAAAGATTCAGAGATTATAAAAGAAGAAGCTTTGAGCTGAAGGTGAAGATTGGAATTTGGGTAAAGAACCAAAAGCTGCATAGAGAAATTGTCGATGTTTTGATACAAAGACACAAAATCGAATAAACTCTGTTTTTTTTTTTTTTTTTTTTTTGGTTTAAGCTGTTTAGTTTTTATTTTTTATCTAATCAAAACAAAGTTTGGTTTTGGGTGTTGAATCCGTGTAGAGAAGTAGTAGCTAAGTAGGCAAATGAGGAAGACAAGTAGTAGTAGCTTATGAAAGAATAGAGATATTAATAAAGGAAGAGATGGAAGAGAGGATCAGAGAAGAATCACAAGATATGGGGAGGAGGGCAGGATGGTTCAGTGAATTTAGGGATTTTTCTGATTTTGGTTAGAAAAGAGGACACGTTTTTTTTTATATTAACTATTAAGACTAGAGGGGTGGGCTGACAAAATTGTGAGAAGCAAGTTGCTCAATTTAGAAGATTTGAATTTTAGTTAAAAAAAAAAACTATTTCGTGTGGCATAGTCTTCCACCACAATCACAAGGTTCTTCTCCCCTGGACTATTTTTTTTTTTCCATCAAAAACTCCAATATATTAGATTAAAGGTTCACAAGCTTCCTTTGACGAGGAACCAAATACACCAATAAACTTATACAAAAAGAAAAGATAAGTTACAATCAATAAACTTAAGACATACATCAAACAAGCTTTAAAGCTTAATTTGGAACCATAAAAATTAGAAAATAAACAAAGGGGACAACAAGTCCAGGAGATAAAAAGTTGCCCCACAAAGTGAGGCCACTCGAGGTAGAGAATGACCGACCACTGCCACATAGTCAGCCACTTTGATAACCATTGCCGCAGACGTTGCAAAAGAACGATCGCGGTGTTTGGATTCCATACGTACGCCAAAGATCCTGAAAAGGGTGGTCACACGCTGGACAAGACGTGAGTCTTGAACCCCAAGAACCTAAAAAAATACTTGGAGGACTACCTCTTCTTCTTCTCTCTCCTTTGTTTTAGTATAAGATAATGACGTAACCTCCATTCCCCTCTGAATAAGGCTCTGAAGCTGACATGAAAGTTATAAGTAGGTTTTGAATAAAGCGCAGTTAAACTAGTGTGTTATTGTCGAAAACTACTAGCTGTATTTTTTTTTTTTTAATCTCTGTTCCTAGTGTTTTGAGAGTTCTTCTAGGAAAGTTATTTTGAATTACTGGGATGCTTAGTTGATTTTATGTAATAAAAGTATTTTTTATAAAGTTTGAAATTTTATTTTTGTTAATTAAAGATAACTGATGGGACGAGGAGAGTATTATAGTTATCGTACCTACCAATAATTTTGTCGATGTTTATGGATCGATCAGGACCCCATAGTGTTCTTCTTCTCTGAGGCATTTCATATGGGGTGATTGTGTATGCTCTAGTGGGAAATGTTGGGCCAATTATATTTATATATGCTTATATTTTCAGTTCTCATATATTTTGTATATATATATTAAGCAAAATTCATAGCTAGGAATGACAACGCGCTGTGCATGTCAAGTCTGTTGGGACTCAAGTACATGTATGTTCCATTCCATAAGCGATATAATTAGCCATATGAATTTACACTGAGGACTTAAAAGTTTGCTTAAGTATTGATTAAACTTAGCTTAAGTGATCGATTGTAGTAAGACTCTCTTCTTCGTTATGTTCTCTCTTGTTCGCGCAATCTTTTTTTTTTTGTTTGTAAGGGTTTGATAGTGATCAACATGTCCAATTGATAAATTACTAATCAGGGAAACACTTATTTCCTTTTTAATCTATATTAAATATACATGGTTCAATGAACTGAGCAACATAGGACAGGCTCATGAGAAACGTCTAGTAGATTTTTTTTTTGTTATCTGGCCTTTGGATATATAAAAGCCGAATAGTAGTTTGGGAAATTGATAGATTACCAAATACTACATTAGCAGTAGTTATCCACATTAAATTGTGTAACATTACTTTAATTAGGTCAAATTAAAAATGCACGAATACATCTTAAAATTAAATATTAAACTCTTTGACGTGTACCAACAAAGTATTTTTGCATGGATGACATAGCCTAAATTAATAAATTAAAGTATGAAGTGTTTATATCGAAAGATCCGCCATAGTTTCCAGACCTACTCTTGATATGAAAAGATCGTATATTTAGGGATGTGAACATGGATCTCCGATCTCCTCGATCGTTGACCGAAAAAAGGAAAGCAAATGGACCCTCTCTAAGCATAAACATGTACACTATTAAAATATTAATATTCTTCGACATGACAAATCAGCTAATTACTTTCGTGTAATCAAATGGTTGGAAAGTGAAGATGTAGATGTGTGTATGTATATATGGCAACCCATATGCATGATTATTGCCTTGAACACCGCAAACCTTTTAGATTGGATGTCCAGTGGATCTGCTACAACGTTCATTCACTAAAAAAAGGGCAAGTTTTTAGTTTGTCATATATTCCCTCTTGTTCTTTTTAATAAGTCAGTCATGTTTTAATGAATAAAGAAATACGATTCCTACTTCTACACTGTATTTTATACATATGCTCAGAATCAATCAACACATCGTCAATTTTTTTTTTTTTTTAATATCTTATGTTGGTCAGCTTTTTAAAGATGGAAATAATAATAATACTCTTTCATTAATTATATACACTTTATAGTTTATATTAAGTATAATTCGGGAAAAAACATTACCAGTATAATTTTGTTGATTTATATGAGGAGAAAGGCGATGAGACATTGAGGATCGAACGGCACATGTAAATGTAACTTCACGTGGCTGTCTTTTGCCTTCGAATGATACAATGCATTATCATCTCTCTAAGAGTCGTCGACGATCAAACCAACTTGCCTCATTAATATTCCTCGTACGACTCTTTAGTCCCCATCTTCTGTTTGCTTTTTTAAAAAACGAAATTACACATTATATATATTTTGTTCTTGTTAAAAATATTAATCCCAATTAGTTTAAAACTACATATATATCGTCTCTCCGACGATCATCTCTAATTAATAGCTCCGGAGCATTTATGTACGTGGTTGGTCTAATAGAGAGAGATTGGTCGTTTTCATGAGTGATGTTATCATGAAACAATTTATATTTTGCTATCCAAAAATTTGTAGTATGATTAGGTTCAGAGAATCATAGGATAGAGAAATAGGGTGACAAAGACAAGAAGAATAAACATACTTTATGGGTTTAGCTTTTTATTTTATCAAACTTTAATTGATTAAGAATCACAGATTGAAAGGGAAATTATGAGAGAAGAAAACATGTATCTGCTTCTCTGAGGTCACTGGGTTCATTGCATTTAACCTAATATATCAATTTTATGGTACAAATTCAATTAATTAGAGTCATGGTCACGGTCATGTCTAGCTAGATTTTAACAAAAACAATGTTTACGTACATTTTCTTTCTCAGAAAGAGTTTAAAAAGTTGATTACATGACCAGTTTAATTTAGAAGTGAAAATCCAGTTTGTTATTAAGGAAACATAGAGAAAACCCGGTTTAGATCATTAATTAAAAGAGAAATTACCGGTTTTCACTTTTAGTTACCTTTCCGGTTTAGGTTGAAACACCACAACCTTAACAGGGGCTTTGGATGACGTAATGGTTAAAATGTATGTGTTTGGCTTTTAGTTCTAGAATAATAACTATAAGGATGACTGAATTAAAAGTATTTCAGCAATTTGCAAACTTTATATATACAGTTCCCTTTCACCAAGAAATATATTAGTTGAAATTTTATGCAAAAAACAATTTGTGTAAAAATGATCATGCATGTAAATTCTATGCAAAAGAAAAAAAAAAAAATTATATGCATGTCCGACCACAGTTTATAGTTATCATACCTTTAACAAAACGGTTTACTTATTTATTTTCAATGAGCTGATTATTTTCTTAAAACGGAGAGTTTCAAATTTGATAAGGGAGTTAAATAATTCCATTATTTGAAAAGGAATTATTGAGGCAACTGTGAGATACTACCATTAATAAATAACATCTAATGGTAGAGAAAGCTAGATCTAAATTAAAGATACAATGTCAATGGTGATCAAGAGTAACATAAGGCCAAGTCCAACGGGACGGTAAAACTACATAATAATGTGGGAGAGTTGATTTTTTTTGTCTCCAACGGTATATTTGCACTATAACATTGTGATTCGTTTTTGTTGAACAATACATCACTATGGGATTTTCCTGTAGCGATCGCCTATGTTGCATGAAAACGGAAACGGATACGCAGAAACAGAAAACGATTTTTAGGAAATAGAAACGTTTTAGAAACGTATGAATATATACATGTGTATATATATATATATTTATATCTATAAATATATAATAAATCACTAAACATAAAAGTCATATCAAAAAGCTTCAAAATATAAATTTTAAATAGTTTAATTAAAACACTAATAATATTATATATTTATATCTATAATAAAGTTTTATATTTCCAAATTATTTATTTATTAAGTTTTAAACTAAAAAAAAACGTTTCCGTCGTGTTTTCAAAACGGAAATGGAGTTTCCATCGTGTTTCCAAACAGAAATTTCTAGGAATCATATTTATGTACCTTGTTTCCGAGTTTCCGTTTTCGAAACGTTTCAGAAACGGGAAACGGACCTCAAAAAGAGTTTCCATGCAACATAGGCGACCACAAACACTAAAATATTGTTTTATTTTTTTATTTTAAATGTTATTCTATTATAAAATAGCTTAAGTATAGTAGATTAAATATAATTTGTGTTGTTATTTAAGAATCTAGTTAAGTTTATAATTAAAAAATAGTATATCAAAACAGAGTTTTGTAGTTTTAATTCTCATAATATGAATTATTAATCAGCAGAAAATATTAAAATTAATTAGTAATTTGATTGATAATACATAATAAAATTTAGCTAAACATTAAAAATACATTAAATTTAAATTAACATTGAAAACATAATAAAAATTATTAAATAATAAAGTGAATCTTTAGTTTAGTAATATAATAATAGAGAATAGTACTTTTAGTGTAATATTTGGTGTTGTGGTTGGAAATGAAAAAAGTTTTAGTGTTAAAATTACACCAACTATAGTGTTATTTCAGCACTAAAATGGTGTTATGGTTGGAGATGCCCTAAGTTGAAACCACAATGAACAATCTGGGCATTGTCAGCGCAAAAGGCTCATGTATACTTTCATGTTCTTGATTCATCTTCATATTGTAGTGTAGTTCAATGTGTTTGATTATTAATTTTGCTATGTTATTTGTTAATTTGTGAAGAAATTTTTTTTTCAAGCAATTTTACTATGAGATCCACCTGGAAACACATAAAAACAAAGGAAATGTTAGTCTCTACATAGAACAAAATTGATTATTTTGAAGTTTCTGCCCCTGTGAACTACCACTTGTGCCCTTAAAGTTTTCATATATACATATCTTCAAATGGTTTGGGATGACAAAATCTTTTATGAAACGAAATTGAACTACTTAGAGGTTTCTTCCCAGACAATGGATAAACAAGTAAGTTATTTTTTTCTATTGATTGATTTAGAGACAATATGCTTGACGGAGTAAGTAAAACTTCTTTTTCTATTGATACCAATTTTTTTTTGTTTCTTGCACAGTACCGTATACTTGTTAGTGCAGAGACTTCTAGGCTTGTTGCTAATGCTCTGAAGGTCTCTACCATAGTAACATACGCTTTTATTTGTAAGACCCACTATTTTTTGGTATTGCAGAGAGAAAATTTTAAACACTTTATTTATTTATTTTCTGTTTTTTTTCTTACAGATAATTATTGCCTAGTGCCGAGGTATCGTAAAGAACTCTTTCTTTTGTATCGGGATAGTGCTGAAACTTAGACTGTGGCTGGGAACTACTAGAAGCGGATTTTAATGCGTTTTTTGTGAAAACCGCATTTTTCACACCAATCAGTAGTTTTTATATAATTTACGTTTTTAACAAAAAAAACAGATACGGTTTTATGCAAATGATTTAGCTATGTACCGCCTTTCCAAATATATGCACTATTTACCCTGCGGTTTTCAAGGAAAAACGCCAAAAAATATATTTTTAGATTTTTAATATAATAATAATTAAATATTTTTAATCTAAATAATAACATGCAAATAAAAAATAACTTCTGTTTTTTCTCTCCTATTCAAATAATTTTTAGAATGCATTAAAAAAATATATGTAGGATTATATAGTAGTAATTTTAGTAGTATATATATGCATATATAACCATTAATAAATCCAGTTTTTCTAATAACAAATGAATTTTTTTTTGAAACTTTTAATATAATAACAAATAGATTTGTAAAAAAAAATATTAGAGTTATTGTCAGAAAGAGTACGTACATTTTTTTTCTCAGAAAGAGTTTAAAAAGTTTTAATTACATGACCAGTTTAATTTAAAAGTGAAAATCCAGTTTGTATATTAAGGAAACATAGAGCAAATCCGGTTTGGATAAATAAATTAAAGAGAAACTCCGGTTTTGTTCATTAATTAAATGAGAACTTAGAATTTACCGGTTTAGGTTGAAACACCACAACCTTAGCCAGAGTCTTTGGATCTGCGTAATGGCGAACATGTCTAAAACCCTAGAATCGTACCGTTCGGCGTTCGGCGTTCGCCGGTCGAGTTTTTCAAACAAAGGTTTGAACTTTAAACTTTGATCTCGTCCCTCGGGAGCAAACTCGGACCAATTGTAAATCTTGATTCGTATAGAATATGGCGGCGAATGGGTACCGTCTCTAAACTGGTTACATTCTTTGCCGACATTGGTTTTGATGTAGTGATCTTTAAAGTTACCATTTTTTTTATGTTGTTCTGGGATTTGATCACAGGCTAATGGCGGCGTCCAATGTGTTTCTTCATCGTCCTGAGAATCGCAATTTCTCGTTTTCTTCTAGAACGAGTCAAACGGCTCTGATCGGTGTTAAAGGCCGTGTTAGTTTCATGAGCAATGTGAAACGCTGTTTTCCGGTGGTTTTGTCAATGGCGAAGACGGAGACTAAGCCGGAGAGTCCGTTGCGCCTGGTTACGGCATATCCATCATGGTTGGTATCTGATTATTTCCCAAACACTCTTGAGTTGTGAGATTTAGATTTTACATTGATGTGTATTGTGTGATGTCCCTGATAGAAAGTTATTGCCTTTTGTTAGAAATAGCAAATCTTTTAGGGTCAAGTTACAGTTTTTTGAAGCGAGTATGATCTTTGTGAGAGTGACAATTGTAGGATCAAGCTAAGCCATTTGTTCTCTCTCTCTTTGTGCCTTAGGTGAATGGATGCAGTGGCAAAATGGGGAAAGCTGTCATCAAAGCGGCAGATTCTGCTGGAGTGAATATTGTTCCTACATCATTTGGTTCTGCTGAAGAGGCTGGCCAGACAGTTGAGGTCTGTGGAAAGGAGATTCTTGTTCATGGTCCTACTGAAAGAGAGAAGGTTCTGTCTTCGGTGTTTGAGAAGTATCCTGAACTAATTGTTGTCGACTACACAATTCCTTCTGCAGTAAATGGTACACTCCTGTATCTTCGAAACTTCTTTCTTAACATTATTATGATTAAGTTGTGTATATAATCTGTTAGGAAGAATTGATTTTTCACTCGTAAGTGAATCTCATTTATGTGAATGTTTACAACACCAGCTGCTTTAGAATCTATTTATCTGCGTTAGTTGATCTCAAAGGTTGTTTTTTGTTTTGTTTTGCAAAATGTAGATAACGCAGAGCTGTATGGCAAAGTAGGAGTTCCCTTCGTTATGGGTACAACTGGAGGAGACAGGACCAGATTGTATAAAACTGTCGAGGAATCAAAGATTTATGCTGTGATATCCCCACAGATGGGGAAACAGGTGCTTACGTAGTACTCAATGTGTCATAAAAAGCTATAAATTATGTATATCAACTCCCATCCTTTGACCCATAATATCTATGCTTTGTCCACTAGGTTGTTGCGTTTCTTGCAGCCATGGAGATCATGTCTGAGCAGTTTCCTGGTGCATTTGCTGGTTATTCCTTAGAGGTACTTCTTTTACTTTGAGATATTCATTGGATTGGAATTTATAGGTTGTATATAATACGGCTGAGTGGCTATAATCTCTATAGGTGATGGAGTCTCATCAAGCTAGCAAATTGGATGCATCTGGTACTGCAAAAACTGTGATTTCTTGCTTTCAGAAATTGGNTTTTTTTTTTTTTTTTTTTTTTTTTTTTTTTTTTTTTTTTTTTTTTTTTTTTTTTTTTTTTATCGTACTTCGTTTTTCTAAATTTATCATTCTCTTGTAAAATCATCACCATTAAGACCAATTTCCTTACTTTTGAAATCAGATACAATTAATTCGAGATCCTAAGCAACAGATGGAGGAGGTGGGTGTTCCGGAGGAGCATATCTCGGGTCATGCTTTCCATCTTTATCATTTGACATCACCCGATAAAACGTACTTGCAAGACTGAAGACATTCATTGTCTCTCTCTCTTTTACTCTTGTCCATTTACTTGGAAACTGATTTATCTGTAACATGGAAAAACAATCCTTTTGTTTTGCAGTGTGTCCTTTGAGTTCCAGCACAATGTTTGCGGAAGATCAATATATGCTGAGGGTACTGTCGATGCTGTGCTTTTCCTTGCGAAAAAGGTTAGACACCTGCTTCTTCGAAACTGATTCAAACGAATCAATGAACCGAATATAGCATTTCTCAATATGTAAATCTGCTAAAAACACATTTTCATGAATTGCAGATCCGGTCTAAAGCAGAGAAGCGGATCTATAACATGATCGATGTCTTGAGAGAGGGAAACATGCGTTGAACAAACCCCAAGACATACCAGAGCGAATCAGAAACTACTAGAGCGTTCAACTAGTTATTGTTAGTTTTCCTTTGTATTGACAGAACCAAAAACCTGCGCTTGCATTGTATCTTCTGTTGACAACCTTTAATGTTATCCCTTGTCTTCCGGTCTTTAAAAAAACTTAGATAAATTTAGAAGTATAACCCAAAAATTTATGAAGGTGACTTTTTTGTTATGTTTTGAGGCAGCAAATATAATGCAGGGTTGAGGCATAATCACCGATAAGTTGGAGAGTATCGAGCTGTGTGAGTAAGAGAATCTGATCCCTGTTTTGGCTTACGTAGAGAAAAACTGAAATCTTTAGGTCGAAATAGAACAATGTGTTAGACGTATCTGCAAGTATAATAGTACAGCTTCCTAGCTCCTGTGGTTAAGTTAAGAGCAAGACTTAGGGTTATGTCTGGATGAAAAGTAACTTGACATTCTAATTTCTAAGGTTTAAGCTCAAACCTCCAACCAACGAGCAGTTAGCTCTTCTCGGTTGCTACTTTGGTAAGTATCAGTGTGAGTCCTAGGGGCATTGTTCCAAAGGGTAACTCACTATCTTTACCTTTTGGGGATGAGAGTTGGAACTATGATCGAACCTCTTGTAGATGATGGCATTGTAGGTAGGATGTTAGAGAAACGTGGATATGCATGATTTTGAAGGGGCTGTGAAACTAAATATAAAGATGTTAGTTTTTGACATGAATGGAGAGATGTTAGTTTTAGTTATAGCATAATATCTTCAGATTCTCGGCTTACGGGTAAAAGGTAAGATTTTGTCTCAAGTAATATATTTTTGAGTTGAGAATCAAACCAAGACACCAAAAGATACAGAGCAAGGGAAATTAGAAAGTTCCTTAATTTGGTTTCTTAACTGCAGCGATCAAAGATTTGAGGAATGGTTACACACAGTGACATAATCGATCTAGAAACCGATGGTCCAAGATTTGATTTGTGGGAAGTTAGATATGCCTGGTGGCAAATTAGTCTCTGATAACTTATGAGGAAGATGGTGAAGTTCTCTACAGACGTGGTAATGATTTCTTTACTCGAATTTTCGATATTTGTTGTTTGTTCTTTGCATCGAAGAGGTAAGAGTAATATTTTAAGAACATTTTGAGGCATTGATTAACCGATCCATAGAACAAGTTTAGAGTTATTCATTTGTTTTTACTTCTATGTTTCCATTGCATCATGCTAGCCAGTAGGAGGAATCTTCCAAAATCAGAATAAGCTAAGAAGAAAAGGGTCTATTCCAAAGCATATGCTTAAGAATATCCAAAGAATATTCTTGTCTGGAATCATGTTCTTGTCAATGTCTGTACTTCCACAATCCCAAAACTTGTTTTTATACATCTTTTTAACTTCCATGAACATTACAGGGTTTTTTTTTATTTTCTCTTTTGCAACCCTTGAATGTGTTTGTTGATTGACATCTATGCATATTGACCATCCTCGTGTTGATCGATTTGTTTAGATGACCATCAACAAACGCTTTCGTGGTTTTGCATCGCCTCCTGAAATCTTGATGATGTTTAAAACATCATGTTTTTAGCATCTTTGTGGCTATTTTTCGAGTCAAAGCAGCTCAAGAAGTAGTTTGCATCAACTAGAACATTGAAAAAGCTTCATAGGGATTTATTTCCAAGTTTGTAACTTCTCTGACATGGTTTTGTTCTGTTTTTTGCAGTCGTCGTAGAATTAATTTGAAGAGGAATCCCAAAATCTCTGAAGCTCCCCGGATTAAAATCTGTAAAGCCATAGGGTTTCTATATCTTGAAATTTAAAGCAATACTACAATTGAATTTTGAGTATATCAGTTTATGGGTTTTGTGTGGAGAAAGATGTATGATATCTGTAAAGAAAATAGACAAGTGTGTCAAAATGACAATCAATACTCATAGTCGATCTAAGATAGTTTACATACATGGAAGCTGTGGTTGGAGAAATGGGACCAAAAAAGTCAACGAAACAAGTCTTAAGTTGTTATGGTTTAGCTACTTCTTTGATGTATGTATAGTTGTTGACTTTCATAGCATTTATTTGTGCTCTGGTTCCACTCGATTCCTTATTTCTAGAAAGAAACAAATAAAGGTTGTTTTCATGGTTTATAAAAAGAGTTTAGATTCAGAATAATTCCTAAAACTGTTTGGCATGTTAGCATTAAATCATCAAAATCGATTAGTGTTTAGGATATCTTCGGGACCATTAGAACTAGCTAGGTCGAGTGGCCCCATTATCACCCCCTTAGATCGGTCGAGTTGTGTATTACTTCAACTCTTGGGAAGCTCTATTTAGGATGTTTCTATACCCAAAGGACAACATCTCTATTTTTTTTCACTCCAATACATACTTCGATATCATAGTTAGTCAAAATTAAACAACCTAAAATAATAATACTCGTATCTTTTCAATAAGAACGTTAAAAGTTAGCCATCTTTAAATTTTAAACTAAAAAAAGATTTATATTTCGTTAGTGAACACGTTCTTTACGCAAGTCTCAAACTAACACCGTGTACAGCGCATCGTCAACTGTACACTATTAGGTGAAGACTTTTGGAAACATAGTAAAATATTTCGATAACACACTGCTAAAGTTTTTTTCTTTTTTATTCGGTATAGAGCCACAAATTAATGTAAATGTGAAACTAAACCCCAAAACTTTACACATCAATATCGGAATATCACCCCGAAGTACAAAATTTGCATTCTTTCCCCCGACGACTTGAGACTTTCACCCATCATGACACAAAACAAGATCATGCAAATAAACTTTTTTATTTTATTTAATTCTTTGGATTGATAAATTATTCACCTGAGACACAAGAGAACAATCTATGGCTTCTATTCCTCACAAGCTGTCCTCGCCGTGACGGAGAACAACCGATGTCTCCGCCACCGTCTGCGCCAGATCTTCTTCCTTCCCGACAAGACATGTAAGAGAAATCTCCGACCGACCAACCACGGCGGTGACGACTTTGTTGAAGACCACCAACGTTATTCATCTCAATATGGTCAAAAGACGACGAAGGTCGAGATACAACGGAGTGATCAGGTTTAGCGGCGAAAGGGAAGTGGTCGTAGTCGTCGTAGGAATCTTTAGTCGTGCCGGCTGAGGAAGAGAGACACTCGTAACGCCGGCGAGTCATGTTTTTCTTCATAGCCTTAAACGCCATTGGAATCAGACCATCCATTGGTTCCTTTCTACTTTTTGTTGCTCTCTCGTTTCTTTCTTTTTGTTGTTATGTTTTTGTGTGTGTGTGTGTGTGTATATATGAATGCTTGTTGAAGAAAGAGCAATAGTAAAAAGGCAAAACAAGAAGAAGAGAGGAAGGAAGGGGTTTTAAATATGTGTTGTGTGTGTGGAGGTTGGGGACTCGGAAGGTTTATTGGGTTGGGTAGTGGTTTGGTAATTACTCAATACATACCTTCCATCAATTTTTTTTTGTCTTTCTTTCTTTTCCCTTTTTATACTTTACAAATGGCTGTTGAAAAAAAAAAACAATGGTTTCTCAATTTTTTTTTCTTTTCTGTTAACTATAATTAAAGTCTATAACTAAAGTATATTTGTTGAATTTATATTTTTATGGGATTTCACTGTTTTTAGTGTTATTTTCTCCTTTGATTTTTCTATTTAAAACCACATACATAGATTAAGAACTATTTGTGACTAATTTAACAGTTTGCAAGATTTCATATTAAATTTTCCTTTATAGTATTTATAAAAAAATAACAAATCTTATAATATCATTATGACGGCTGAGAACAATAGTAGTCATTCGGCCAAGAAGAAGTCATCAAGTAGTCAATAATTGATTCTTAAATTACTGTTCTCTAATCTAGAAAAACAAATAATTAAAGATTTGAAACTTTTGGTTAAAAATTATGCTAATTACTTTTAGATACTGTAGAGACTATTCATGAACTGATTACCAAAATTAAACTTGTACTGTGATAGGATTGACACTGGATTAATAAAACGAATCATAAGAAGAAAAAAACAAAAAAAAAAACATGGAGGCATATAAATAGGCGAAACGCGAGATGAGAATCACTCTCCCAGAAAAAAAAAAAAAAAAAAAGAGTGTCTTTGCTCTTTCTTTCCCACTAATCTATTTGATTGCTAAATCCTTCACTCACTAAACCCTAATTTGTCCCATTGTGAAATTTCCATGATCAACAAACCCTAGATTCCTCTACTCCTCCTCAATCCGATGATCTGTCTCATTCCCCAGCTCCTCCGCTCTCAAGTCGCCTCAACGCTAGTGCTCCGGAGTTCGTTCCTGCTCGACCGAGGATGATGATCCCACCTCCGTCTCCTCCTAGTATTCCTCATATGTACCACCACCACCACCCTCCTCCGCCTCTGTTTACTGGACCTCACGAGCGGCGGAGAGACCGTAAGAAGAAGGAGCAATCCGAAACTGGAGCTTCTGTTTCCATTGATCCTAAGAGTGGTTTACCTGAGGATACAGTCCAGAAGATAGTGAAACAGGTAAAAAGCTTCAATCTTTTTCTCCTTTCTTATCCGTTTATGACCATAAAAATCTCTGCTTTGCTTCGACGTTTTAATGTCAGGTAGAATACTATTTCGGCGACTTGAACTTGGCCACAACAGATCTTCTGATGAGATTTATCAGCAAGGACCCTCAAAGTTATGGTAAGGAGATGTCTATTGCTAACTCGTCCATTTAGAAACCCTTTAAAGTTTTTTTTGGTTTCTCTCTATTTGTGATCCATTGTGCTTTTGCTTGGTCAATCTTAGTGTGTTCTATTTCAACAATGGTGTTTCATTCTGGAACTTATCTCTCGGTTACCATTCTAGTTTTCTCAGAAACTTAGTTTTTGGTGTTTGTTATTTTCAGTGCCTGTACATGTAGTTGCATCTTTCAACAAAATTAAATCATTCATCAACAGTGACTCCCAGCTTGCCTCAGTGCTACAAAACTCCTCAAAGCTTGTGGGTACCCCTTTTGCTACTGATTTTATTTCATTTGTTCACTGTTTCTTCTTGGCTACTCAATGCAAATTTGTCTGATTAATAGCATCTTTTAAGCGTTAAGAACTCAGGTTTAACTTTTAACCCACTTTTCAGGTCGTTAGTGAAGATGGACAGAAAGTGAGACGCATATATCCCGTTACCAAAATTGCTCTTGAAGAGTTACAGGTAGTTCACTTCATTCATTCTGTTATTATATATGTAGAAGAGCTTCCTTCAATCACTCTATGACATTTCCATTACTTCACATTTGTAAAATTTATAGCTTCTAACTATGAGAAACTTTGATTATGTACTTGCTTTGTAATAACAACTTTAACATATTCAGTCCCGAATAGTGATTGCCGGAAATCTACCTGCGGATCATTGCTACCATAATCTCATGAAGATTTTCTCAGCTGTTGGAAGGTATTGCTAATCTATGTTATAAACCGAAGAATTACTTCTTGTTTTTCCTAGACCAGCTGCGATTTTTGCAGAGTCTCTGAAATTTGATAATTTATGTGTCAGTGTGAAGCACATTCGGACCTGCCAGCCACAAAACCCTGGCTATGGTTTTCCATCAGCAGCTAGATCAGCTAACACTGATTTCAGTAACAAGGTGACTTAGACGCTCGCTATGTTGTTTTTGGTTTTGAAAATAGGGGATGCTGCTGCAGTTTGTGCTGCTGTTATGCAAAATTGATGTTTCTTTACTTTGTTTTGTATAAATAGGTCCACGCCTTCGTTGAGTATGAGAGGGTTGAGCTGGCAGAGAAAGCAGTAAGTCTCTTGTGGTCTCGTCCCATACTAAACAGTGTTTACTTGTCCTTTTGACAGTGATAACTCGTAGGCTAATGTTATTGTGTAGGTTGCTGAATTAAATGGAGAAAGAAACTGGAGGAGTGGTCTTAGGGTGAGGTTGATGCTGCAGGGTCAGGTACATTGATTTAACATTGTTTAGAGATTGAAACAGCACTTATTAGTATTCGCCAGCCTCAGAGTTCCAATCGTTTTTTGTTGTGTTTGGTTATCTATAGACGAAAGAGCCAAAACATGTTCTTCAAGAAGGAGGAAGAAAGGAAGAAGATGATGATAAAAAGTATGAAGATTGTGGTGGAGAAAGAGATGGTCATGTAAGTAGACAGACAAAAGCACTTGAAACTTGAGATTAAGCTTTTCTTCTCCTGAGATTCTCAGCTTTATTTTTACATGAATAGGGAGAAGAGGAGGAAGAACAAGGAGGCAAGAAGAGAAGAGGGCATAACCGTGGTGGACAAGGACGAGGAAGAAGTCAACAAAACCAAAACGAAAATTCAAAGCATAACCAGAATTACCAGAAAGGGCGTGGGAATCATCATCCTTCAAACAGTCAAATGAACAACAACACAGATCATCAAGTGAGCATGGGGAAGCAACAGCCACCACCAGGACCAAGAATGCCAGATAGCACAAGGGGATTTTCTTTGGGGCGGGGAAATCCGGTAATTGTTCATCCCCAATGAACCGGAGCTGTTTGACAAAAAAAACCGAGATGGTATATAATGGAGGAAAGGTTTAACTTCAAAGATCCACAAGAGAGAGATTTTGTTACTAAAATTTTACTCCATAAAGGGAAAACTTATTTCTTTCATAAACGGACCAGTAACTAGCTTGAATAATCCAATGTGCGGTTTAATTAACTAAACCAAAGAGCATCTCAAAGCTAAACCGGAAATTAATTTGGTAAACTATGTCAATCATCTCTTCTTCTTCACTGTTCAGCTTGTTGTTTGTTAGCTTTCTTCTTCTTCCTCTCCTCCGATTTCAACGTTGTGTTTATCTTCTTCTTCTTTCTTTATCATAAACCCGACGAATTTCACCTGAGATAATCAAAATTTTTTTGAAGGAATCTTTGATTGCTCTTTCTTAGTAAAATCATCTTCCAAGAGAACTGAATCGTCGTACGTTTAAGATGAGTTCGGCTCTACCTTTGAAGCTTTTGTTACCTCTTACAACAGCATCGCAACCTTCTCCGTTCCGATCCGAAAACCCTAATTTCTATCGCCGTCGTTCCTCTTCCTCTACTTCGTGTTCTTCCCAATCTCCTTCTCCTTCTTCTTCTTCTTCTTCTTGTCCGCTTCTCTCTGTTAGACGACGCCGATTTAGATCCTCCTCTACCTCTATTCCCATGGTATTTTTCTGATTCTCTCTTACGGCCTTTTGATTCGTGATTGATTCGCCTTATCAATATGTTGGTGACTTGTTTTTTACTCATAAGTATAGAGATGTTGAGTTCCATAGTACCATCAGATTCTATCTTACCATGTCATGTGGTGTTACTAGTTTCATGATGAAGCCTTTTTGAACTATTGTTGTTAAGTTTAGTTCTCTTAGAAGCAGCGCAGAAGTTATGGTTTATTTAGCCTCTTTTGTTTCAAAATTTATGCTCACAACATCCCAATCTCTATGTCCATAGTCTTTGTTGCTCTTCATGCAATATATTGCATTTAGTTTTTCACTAACGATTTACTCCCAGGGGCTCTCTGTTTCTATGTGCTGCTGGTATATATATATAGTGCTTTCCTGAACACACGAGAGATCAAGAGGACGTAGAAGATTTTTGGATTAGCAAAGAGGACAATGTGACATGTAGGTTTGATTCAGATGAAGACACCACCACTACCGGACTCAGGATTCCAACTCAGGCTCAGGCTATCGTCGAAGGACCTGGTTCAGTTACTGTCTCAGAGCTACAACCAGCCCCTGATGTTGATTATATTCAAGTAAGTCCACACCTAATTTTCGTAGACAAATACGATGGAAGATCAAATCTTGTTTTTAGCCTTTTAGGTTGTAATCATTACATGAATTTGCAGGAGCTGTTGGCTATACAGCAACAAGGACCTAGATCAATTGGCTTCTTTGGAACAAGAAATATGGGTTTCATGCATCAAGAGCTCATTCAGATTCTTAGCTATGCTATGGTTATCACTGTGAGTTATAGGTTTACAAGGCTACTACAACTTTTGAGTCGTATGTTTTGTCCACCACATCTTATAACCCATATTCCCCTATGGTTTTTATCTTGCAGAAAAACCATATATACACTTCAGGTGCATCTGGAACCAATGCAGCTGTTATAAGAGGTGCACTTAGAGCAGAGCGACCAGAGCTTCTCACAGTTATCTTACCTCAAAGTCTGAAAAAACAACCTCCTGAGAGCCAGGAACTACTGTCAAAAGTAAGATACTAGTTTCACAGTTCTGTTTGCTCCCAACTGCATTGTCTTCAACACTCCAAATCTTAACATCTATAAATCGGAATCTCATCCATTCTTGGTTATGCTATAGTACAACTGAGTCTCCTTTGTTATGTCTGCAAAACAGGTACAAAACGTGATAGAAAAGCCTCACAACGACCATTTACCATTACTAGAAGCCAGCAGGTTTGTCACTAACTAACTCATACATACAGTAGCAAAACCGTGAAGAAGATGGCATTACGATATAGTGAAACACTGTAGAATAAATTTTCTGAGACGTATCTCTAAGTAAGTTAACTTGAAAATTGTTTTGCAGGCTTTGTAACATGGACATCATATCACAAGTGCAACAAATCATCTGCTTTGCGTTTCATGACAGTAAGCTTCTCATGGAAACATGTCAAGAAGCCAAAAATCTCCGGAAGATTGTTACTCTCTTCTACCTCGATTGATTGATTGGTTTCAGTTTCCCACGTCTTATGTCTTCTTACTGTTTTTGTTCATCTTCCTCTTTGAAGATAGATTCGGAGAAAGACAAGCTCCAATTGTAAATTAGGAATCCTCATCTACACATACACAAACTATTCTTTGTCATACATTCTAAATTTCGATTGGCTTTATAGGATGTCTCGATCATTTTTAAGATAGTTTGTTGTTAAAGTTTCGTTACATTGGCTTATACATCATAAGGTGACTCGTCGTCCTGAGAGAAACGAATTTATCTGATGTGATGGAGTTGGACGGTGAAGATTGGATATCTTTTGTGGACTGCGCCTGTTTGGCTTATTTCTAGCCGTAAGAAGCGCATTTCTAATTGGAGCTAAACCAAAAAATACACATAGGTCTCTCTAATACTAACACAATAACAACACAAAAACATAATACTAGACTGTCGTCGAATTTTTAACAATTGTTTTTGTTTTGGTCAATACTGTATTATGTAAAAATTGTTTTTGTTTTTAGACGAAATTGTTTGTATCCTATATCATTCGATCGTTAAAAATATACTACGTTTAAATTTGTTTGGCAATACAAGTTCCCCAAATATTAATTTCTTCTTATCCCTTTACAATGTAGGTCTCTCTAGTCTCTCTACGTATTCGTAGGCCAACGGTTTATATATATAGCCAACTAAAATTAACTTAAAAGGCCTCTCTACCTATCCTTAGGCCACCGATTATTTTTATTTTTAGCCAACTACATATTAACTTAAGGGTTATGTTGTGAACGCTAAAGAAGATGGAGGTATATTTGGAATCTTGAATGAAAGGATCGGAGAAACAGGAATTCAACAGAACAAGGGCATGCTTCTTCTTATGGTTTAAGTTCAGCAACACTTTAGTTCGATATATTTAAATTACATTTCGTGATCCTAATAACACGGCATGCGGCAATAAATGTGTTGTGATTGACAAAACATCACATTTTTTTTCTGAATTGTTTGGTCATGCATGTGAATGTGAGATATCATCACCCCCTCAAAATATATACTTGCTTTATTGGCCAATTGCTTCTCCGTTTTCTTCTCCACTTGTCACGTTTCCCACTCATGTTTGGTTCCGTATGACCCGTACATTATTGCATTCTTTAATTGCTTAATTTCTTTTAATATATGCATGGATCCGTAAATTCCTTGCCCTGATTTTTTAATAATTGGGATCGTGTAACGTTTTATTTGATAAGTAAAGCTAAATCGGTTTACTACCAATTTGAGTCGTCACATGCTTTGATCTTATGCTCCCTGCCATCAACATGCACTGTCCCTGACCAATTCCACTTGCTTTTTTGCAGTTATTTATTATCAAAATACAACATAGATGATTTTAATGTAGGAACACGTTTGAGTTCTACTCTAAAAATCGTAAGAACTCGAACACAAAACTTACGTACACATTCATCCGATTACTTGAATTTCATCATTAGTTACTATATGAAATCATAACATCTTATAAATGATCATGCATTTACTCACGAATCACGATAAAAGCCTATAAACCTAAAAACAGCCTTTTTTTTTTAGCATACTAGAGAGTAGAGATCATGATAAAAAAATCAAAGAGTCTACAACTTGCAATATTCTGAAATTTTGACAAAACAAAATATGTTGCCAATCATCACTTGACAAACCACTCGAATAAATTAACTATTCAAGAAAATCAAATTTCATATCAATCTTTCTCCTTCAGATCTAAGGTTTCGTTTATTTGATAAATAGAAAAATAATACTCTACAAAAATAATAATAATCCCTTTCATAAATACGCAAATACTATATATACCCTCCACTAAACCGTTTCAAATTCCCACACACCCACCACCACTATTATTCAACTTCTCCATCTCTCTCTCTCTCNTCTCTCTCTCTCTCTCTCTCTCTCTCTCTCTCTCTCTCTCTCTCTCTCTCTCTCTCTCTCTTTAAGTTTAAACAATATAATGCCTTCTTCACATATCATAATTCTTCTATTTCTCCTATCGATCTCATCGTCCTCAGCTCAAACCTACAATATCCTCTCTTATGGAGCCAAACCCGACGGCAAAACCGACTCCACAAAGGCCTTAACCGCCGTGTGGGCGAAAGCCTGCGCC